>NW_003852665.1:100386-137879 GCF_000181295.1 Otolemur garnettii | reverse complement strand
AAAGAAAGAAAGAAAGAAAGAAAGAAATTCCTCACAGAAATTAATCCCTAGTACTTTATAATAAGAAAGTGCTCTCCCTCCACATGTGAAATTTACTAGGTATAGAATATAAATGTCTTAACACAATAACTAAGAAAATACCGTGAAGGCTATGTTGACCAGTTTGATGAAAGCATTTCAAATTATATGTAAAACCAGCACATTGCACCCATGATTGCATTAATGTACACAGCTATAATTTAATTTAAAAAAAACTGCTCAGTAAGTATTTTTTAATGAATGAGTTAAAAATAATCAAATACATAAGTTAACAATAAAGAAATTTTGGTATATTTACACAACTTGATTATTTCGGTAATTTAACATATACTTTGATTCCTGGAATATAAAAAAATAAAATAAATAAACCTGTTTTGCCAGAGCTAACAAAAATTTGGCAAGCTTCAGCCGAATCTTCTCTTATTTCCTCTATTACATATTAAGATGAAAATGATAGTGAATTGTTGACAAACAGGATAATTCTAATAGAAAAATTAGTGAATGATTTAAAACACTGACCAAAAATAAAATGCATGACTTGAATAACTGTTTTTTAATAGTTTTCTACTGGCAATAGCAAAAAAATAATTCCTGTAGATATACTAAAGTATGGTTTAAAACTTCAGTTAATAAAATGCAGCAATTTGCAACTTCTACATTCCAAGGTAAAAAACAATTTCACCTGTAACACATTGTGGACCACCCTGGGAAACAGGCAAATATGAATTCACTATGACCTACTGTGATACTACAGTAGGTTTACTGGCTCCTGATGACATCACTAAAAAAATTGTCTAACTGAAAAAAAAAAGAATTTATTTTGAGAACATTCTATATTTGTAATAATATTATCATTTATTAAATGCTTTACATACATTATCTCATGTAATCCAACAGCACAATAAATTACTAGTTCTGTTTAAGAGTTGAGGAAACTGAGACCCAGAGAAATCAATTTGGTCCAGATTACAAACTGGAAAATGACAGATAGGGTTGACTCCGGTCCCCAATCCTTTTCCACCTTATTGTGTTGCCCCTCTTAACAGTGGATATCAAGTTCTAGCACTATTTAAAACAGCTTCCACAGATTCACAAAGACAGAAGGTAGAGCAGTGGTTGCCAGGGATGGGGAGAGGAGGGTTTGAGGGTTTAGTTTGGGATGATGAAAACGTTTGCAGCATATGTAGTGGGAATGATTATACAACCACCATTCCATGTGCTTAATGCCACTAAACTATATGCTTAAAAATGGTTAAAATGATAAATTTCATGTTATGTATATTTTACCACAATTTTTTAAATGGCCTTTAATATCATGCCCATTTAACTGGTTTCCTACTAATTCTGTCATTTTAATATAGAATTTAGAAGGCTTTAAAACCATAGACATTTTAGTTGTATGATTGTCAAAGTGGTAAATTTCACAATAATTTGAAGTTATAAATAGAAATAATGATGAACATTTTTTAAGATAAAAATATCACCATAACTCATATTTTTATAGCACTTATAAATACCATTAGACTTTCCACAGGTTTTTCTAATTAAAAATGTAAATTGAAGAGAAAACTCTGAAAGACATTTATTGCCATAGTCCAATATCAATATGTATACGTAAACAAATAAATTAGTAAATAAGTCCTTATCACCTTTCTAAATAGTTCCTATTCCAAACCTCCAGAGTTGTGAGCAATGAATTTCTGTTATTATTAAAAAAATTAGTTCCTAGTTTATTTTTCTATTATTTAATCAAAGTATTCTTTCTTTACTCTTGAATGCTCTAAATCGACATTATTTTTTGGTGTTCCTCTGAGGAAAGGCTCCATTAGAGCCAATAAAATGGAGATATGTTTTTGAAAAATCAAGCTAAGTCATTGGAACCATTCTCAAGATCATATTTTTAACTAATGAAGCTTATTATGTTTTCATCTTTATATGAAAGATGGTCCAGGTAAGAGGGTCCACTTTCAAGGTTTTTGTAATTGTTAGATTTCATACATTGATATTTAGCAATAAATGAATGCAGATTATGAATTACTACAAGATGTCATATGTAATGCCTGCCTAATTATTAATGAGAGCTAAGTCATAAAAGGCAACCAATGTCACTCATGGGAAAAGATATGTACCATAGAATGCAAACAGCACTGAATGATTGATGGCTACAGCAGAAGAGATGGGGGCCAGCCAAGCTAAAGAAACAAGCAGATCAGTGTGCAGCTCCAAACCATGGCTGCTTCCCAGTCACATGACACAAACACAATAATTCCATCTTAACAAGAAAATTAAAAGCAAATCACTATTAATCATGTGGCAAACTAAAATATTTGGTTAAACTAATGAATATCACTTAAAATACAACAATAAAAATCTGCTTGATTTTTGAAAATTCAAGTAAAAATACCTAACTGTAGAAAAGAAAAAAATTAATTTGTGAACTAAGTTAATTTCTTAATGTAAAATAAAAATATATTTTAATGATATAAAGCTTTAATATAATACAGAAAAAAATGTAGAATCAGAATTACTCTTAATTTTATTATCACAAACACCAGTATATGAGAGGTAGAACTTGGCTCTTTTTTGCTAATTTTTATTTATTTCTTTTTTTAGAAATGAGGTCTTGCTTTGTTAGCCAGGCTGGAATGCACTGGCATGATCATAGCTCCCTGTAGCTTAGAACTCCTCGGCTCAAGTGCTCCTCTCACTCCAGCCTCCAAAGTAGCTGAGATTATTTGTGTACCCAGCTCAACCACTGTTCTTGAGGCTAATAACCTAGGTTCAAATCCCAGCTCCAAACATGACCCTTACCAGCTGGGTGACCAAGATATTCTTTATTTGAATCTGGAGGAACTTTTTTTGCAGTTTTTGGCCGGGGCTGGGTTTGAACCCGCCACCTCCAGCATATGGGGCCGGCGCCCTACTCCTTTGAGCCATAGTCACCTCCCAGGTTCTGGAGGAACTTTAAGGAAAAATTCTGTTCCATTGGAAAAATCTATTTCTGTACTGTTACCTATATTCTACCCAATCATCTACGGATAGAGTTACCAGATTTAACAAATAAAAATACAAGATATCCAGTTAAATTTGAATTTTAGATAAATAATGAATAATTTTTGCATAAGATCAACTTATACCAAAAAGTTATATGTTGTCAATCTGGAACCCAGGTTTAACTGTGCACCTTGTAGTTTATCTTGCAACCCCAACTACAGCACCTCTGCTAATACCATACTATTTCTCATTCTTCTATTTAGTAACCTCACTGTAACAATAACATCACAAATCATGCTTTGTGCTATATGGCATGTAATTGCACAATCAGTTGGCAGCCCACGTAAAGAACTGCAATGGATTCAATAGGATTCCTAACTTTTGGAAGAAAATGGTAACCATTTACAGAATTGCTTAAGGACAGTTAGAGACACTCTCTTTCCATCTGTTCTTGATAATGCTTCTTAAGAAGACATAACAGCTTCTTAGTATTTGCTTTTACCCAAATGGCAATGATCGCAATATCCAATTATAGATTTATGTATATAATCATAAACTTGATCACAGCAATTGTCTGCCCATATAATCCCATTTCACATCACTATGTGGATGCTTTTACAAAGTTTCCCTTGACATTACAAAGCTATGAGTTTTAAAAGATTTGGCCTAAACTTTCAAACCATCATTACTGAATGTTTTTTCAAAACCCAAACTTAATTGTTAAATTATAATCACCCAGCCATAAAAAATTTTAAATCCTATGTTAGATAATAATTCTATTTAAATAAAAATAATATTGAATGAGCAAAAAATTAAGACTTTTAATTCAATTTAAAATCATAAAGGCATTAAATAAAATGTTTTACACTTTTGTTACTATTAGAAAAGTTTTGAACTCAAAGGTAATTTTGACCATCAAAATATCTTGATAATAAAAGACTAACCTCAATGCAGTGTTTATATCATTCCAAACCAATTTGACAATAGTTATCAGATGAACTAACCAATCTCTTGCAAATAGTTTAATTAAATAAAGTACAATTAATGTAAATATCAGTGAAATACTAATACTTTCAAAAGATCTCTTACCCCAAACTAATGAAAATGGATCTTCCAACCCATATCATAACAACAAAACAGGAAAACTGTAATGACAAACTTTTCTCTATTCATCTCTGAAGTATGACCTAAATAATTCAATCTCAAGTTATTAATAAATTTAACATGCTAGACACAAAAGTCAGTAAAACTAAATTTTATTTCTTCCCTTATAAGAAACATATTTGCTAGTCTGTTAGAGTAATAAAAACAGACTTTTAATACATAAAGATAAAGATCAGTAAGCTAAAACAGAAAACAGTTACATTCCCTGTGAGTCATCATATTCCATTGACTAAAAATCACAATTTAAGGAAATTCTGTAGCCAACTAAGCATTTAACAACAGTGCTATGACCATTTGGGGGACTTTAAAAAACAATGTACATCTTAAGAGGGAATATCTGGCAACTCTTCTAAACTAGATCATAATCTCAGGACACAATAAACTTAAGATCCAACAGACTCCTTTTTTAATACTACACTGAATTAATTTTCAAAACCAACCCAAAACAGTTTTACGAATAATTTTTTACCTCTATCACGATATCCACTTAGTGACCAGCACCTTGATTATATTATATTCTCTTATTGACTCTGACCTTCTTTCCTTCCAATCTCCCTTTCTAATGCTCCTAAAAACATTATTTTTTTTTTCTATTCTCCAAGATGGTGCACTAAGAAAAAATAAGGACGGTCAATACTGAGCAGCCATGGGCAGGCCACTGTGCCTCGTACATACGGTGTCATCTTAGAGAATGGAATGTGAGAGGTAGGAGGTGGTAGGAGCTGGAGCTGGAAAAATAAGCAAGGTCCACATTGTATGGAGCCTCCTGAACCATGTAAAAATATTTTTGCTTTACTCCCAGGACAGGAGGAGTCATCACAAACTTTTAAACAAAAAAATGATACAATTCTATGTGCCTTTCAGAAATAATTTTGTAGCTACCCTTCTGGGACTTGGAAATATCCAACAAAAACATACACAAGTCTGGATATATTCATTCACTCAGCAAATCTGGTTAAACACCTGGCTTGGGGCTTCAATCTATATAGTGCTTCTGTTTCAGCACCTATTTTCTTTCAAGGGTTATTAATTTTAACACACTGAGCATAGAGTATGTCTGCTTTACCTTTGAATCTTTATATTGCAAAACATAGTCTTGTCACAAATACTAGAAGCATCAATGAAGAGGTGAATAAATAAATCAGTCACTAAAAGTAATTTTGCCAAATGTATTACAGCATAAAAAAATTGAGTAGCATTGCCAAAAAGGCTGTTATCAGAGTCCAATTTCAACAATCCTGGCTTCACAATAGAAATATTAAGCATGTATGTAGAGATTTAACATAAAACATCAAATAATGAGAGACAAAGGCCCCTTTTTTCTCTCTGTGACATATACATATTAATTATATATCAATATAATCAATATATTCAATGATTATGTATCAATATGTCTATATATTAATTACATATCAATATATTAATCAAATCAATATATTTGAATGAGTCAAAATCTATCATAACCATAACGCTGCTTCATACATAATTACCTAAAGAATTAACTGTGTTTTCATTTCACTTGTCTCTCATAGGATAAAGTGTAGGTATATGAAAGGGTACCCATGTCAGACTGGTCCATAGTCATACATGTTAACTTAAGCTACTGTGAGCAAAGCATCTTAAGATAACTGACAGGTAACGTGAATGAATGTATGTCACACATGGTTTGATTAAGAGATAGTGGCAGCCAATAGGATTGCCCGCCTCTCATAACACTAGTACACTTCTGTTGTGAGGCTGGGTAAGAAGCCACCCAGAAGGAAATACTAGCCACACCAGCAGGAAAGTATAAAAACCCTGGTGCAAGAATAGTTATAGAATTACAATTAGAATTATACTTTCAGTACTAACCAACAGGCACTATTTTTATAGGAGCTGCCGCTAGGTAAGTGAATCATTAAGTCCTCTTTTTTAGGTACAGCCTAAAACATATCTCAACAGATATATTATATTCTTCACCTCAAAGCCTTATGGCAAATGTTAGAGACAGACATTAAAATTCCCATTTTAACTAATGAAGAAACTGAGGATTAGAAAAATTAAGCTTTCTCATGATCACACAGTAATCAGCAACGATAAAATTTCCAGGATTTAGGTTGAATTCTCAAGTGTGTGTCCTCTTATCTGCCCAACTGGCTCCCAAAGATTTAAGTTCCTTTTGAGTAAAGTGAACATAGCCACAGTAGATCACATTAAATCAGGGCAAGATTTCCTTGAGGAAGGTAGAAGAGAATAGTTTACCTTGGTTCAATTTGAGGGAAACAAATAAATCACATGTGTGCTTAACACTTGGTAGGGGCCACAGAAGATGCAAAACAGTTCTGAAATGCAGTCCCTTTCCTCACAGCCTTGGGAAGACAAGACCAATAAACAACAGACAACACACACTGATATTTCCCAGTGTCTATAAGATAGTTGCACATTTATTCTTGTTGAAATCAAGGTTATAAACTTAGAGAATACTGCCTATGTGTTCTACTGAAAGGGCTTATATCCTTAAAACTTCCAGGAATGGACAGGTGTGGTGGCTTATGCCTATAATCTCAGCATTTCAGGAAGCAGGAGAATTGCTTGAGGTCAGGAGGTAGAGACCAGCCTGGGCAACATAAAGAGATCCTGCCTCTACAAAAAAACAAACATGGTGCCATGAGCTGCAGTCACACCACTGTACTACAGCCTAGGCAACAGAGCAAGACTGTGTCTCTGAAAAAAATAAAAATAAACAAACAAAAATACTTCCAGGAACACTGGTTGCTCAATAAATTTAATGCAGGATGCTAGGATTGGGTCCGGTGTCATTCGACAGCAGTGTGTTATCACTAGTTCTTACTACAAACCTTTCAGATTCAATCCATTATGGGTTTGCACAAGGATTCCAACCAAAATTCCAATTCTTCCAGGATTCTTTTATAAAAGAAAGGTGTGTTTAAACGTAATGGGCATAAAGAAAAAGGCAGAAAAATGTTACAATCTTCATATCCGCTTCCACCCAGTCACTTGCATCTAGTCCATAAGAATCCGGCAGGTGGCAAGCACCTAAAACAAAATACCAGGAGGAACCTCTGATTCTTAGCAGCCTGAGTTATAAAGGCAGCAAAAAAATAGAGTATTGTCCTCTTAATCATATTATTACTTATTAGCTGCCAATTTTACGGTTCACTCCTTTCCTTAATTTTAAGGGTTTAAGATCAGACATTATTTATTTAAGGCCCCTATCTTTAAAAAAGCATCATACTCTGTCCTTGGAAGGACCACAAAAACAAACCATTTGAGAGTTGAATTTACAGTCTAAAGGTAAACATAATCCTGAACAAACAAGCTGAATACCTGAGTCTGTCTCAGACATGACTTTTTAATAGTTAGGTTTTCATTCACATTTTATGTATAGTCAGAAACTTTACCAAAATGAGCATAATTACAGGTGGAAATAAAAGAGTGTGAAGTCATTAGCTGTGAGAGGCCTTTTGCTCCCTAAAAAGCAAAGTTCAAAGATGTAGTTGAATTGCAACTATAGTTCAGATAAGGAGGAGGCAATGCTAATAGACTTTACTAAGTTTTAGGTGTCCTTGAAACTGACTTAGTGCCAGGGTAGGGATTAAAGGGACTTTTCTAAAATTTCAATCAACTTGAAGCAAGGGAAAAAAATTCATTAGATACTGTTCATTAGATGACATTTTAGATAGGAGAATGATCAAAGCCAAGGACACAGCACAGTGTCAAATTCAGTAAGTACTTAAAAATCATTTGCTAAACTAAATGTAACTAAACTAAATTCAGATATGTCTCATTCTTTTACTCTAGAATGTGAGATGGTGGAAACCATCTTTGAATAACTTGACACTCTAATTAAAATTATACAATTGTTTGCCAAGAAGGAGCAGAGAGGATAACAATTACAAATACTACTAGGTCATTTACAAAACTTTTGTTGAAAAAAAAAACAAACCTTTTTTAAAAAAAATAAATATTGACTATATCAACTCTGATCAAAGTTTCTGGGCATTTTCCTTTGTAATGCTGAAAAAAATTAGAGAAAAATTAAAGATGACCAAACCCTATATTTCCCCAAGACTATGAACAAAGACCCTGGAGTTCCCCCACCTACAGAAAGGGGACCACCACAAGCCCAACCTGTTTATACACAGCAGCCAAAGGATATGTTTTGCTCTGTGATTCAAAGATAACTACTTTATTTAAAGGCCTCCATGGTCAAAATATTAAGAATGTTTATACTTTTTGATTCATATCTCCAAACATTCTTGACAATTCTTTCTTTAAAACCTGTCTTGGACTTTTCTATTTCCAGATAATAATTAACATTTATTTACCATGTGTACCAACCACTTAACTAACCACTCTGCATGATTCTCTCATTTAATCGTCCCAACAACCTCTGTGTGTGTGTGTAGTTTCTACTAGAGTGACAAAGTTGAGGGTCAAAGACATTAAGTAACCTGCCCAGCTAATAGACAATCAGGATTCCAATTCTGATAATCCAATTCTAGGGCCCTTCGTGGTAGTTTTATTATATACATGTACTGCTGCTCAGATATAGCACTTAATTCCAGACGCTTCTAGCCATTTGCATAATCTCTAATTTAGTTCTATTGTTTCACATTGTTATAAAGAAAATATTTTTAGGCTAGGCATGATGGCTCACGCCTGTAATCCTAGCACTTTTCGAGGTAGAGATCGAAGATCATTTGAGGCCAGGAGTTTGAGACCAGCCTGAGCAACATAGTAAGAACCATCTTTACCAAAAAAAGTTCACAAAAATTAGCTGGTTGTGATGGTATATGCCTGGAGTCCCACCTACTTGGAAGGCTGAGGAGGGAGGTTCATTTGAGCCCAGGAATTTGAGGTTGCAAGTGAGTTATGATGATACCACTACACTCTATCCCAGGCAACAAAATAAGATCCTATCTCCAAAAAATATTCTTTTTACAAATTACTTTCTTATTTAAGAGAACTACATTGGCTATATACATATTAAATTGAAACTAGCTGTCATATCAAGCCCACCTTCGGTCAATCTATCATATCCTTTCAGACTCAGGAGCATAGTCTCCTGAAATACAAAGATAACTTGGCTGAACTGCTGTCAATGGAGTATGTAATTTTTTTTTTCCCAGAAGGAAAGAAAATTCTCTTGAGGGTTACATTCATAAAAACAGAAGATCCAGAAAAAGGGAGGTAAAACAGTTTGCTACAGTGGGACACAGTACATCCAGCACAGCATCCTATGTTGTGGTCTAGGAACATTTCAAGTGAAACACTGGCAACTTAACCGTGCCAGCCTGGACAAGTTAGTTAACCAGCCTGTGCCTCAATTTCCTCATCTATGAAATGGGGTAAGACTCCCTACTTCATAAGACTAATGAGAATTACATGGGTTGATACACGGATAGCGCTTAGAACAGTGTCTGGAACATGGCAAGCACTCAATAAATGTCAGGGGTTTTTATTATGGTGAGAGCGTGGGCGGAGGCACCCACGTAACTCCCTTCAAATATGTCAAGAGCTGCCATGTGAGAACTTAAACTTACTCTTTATAGCTCCTAAAGGTAGAAATAGAACTGACTAGGAAATGTGTCAGAGAAGAACTTGATTTGGGCTCAACATAAGAAGAATTTTCTCAAACAACTAAAACAGATTGAAAATGAAATTGACTCCCTTATGAAAGAGGGAGCTCCCTGCTGACTGGAAGCCAATTCCACATATCCTCTGGGGAATGGATTCCTGCCCTAGTGTGGTTAACTGGAAAATGATCTCCAAAGCCTCTCCTGCCAATGAAGGTGTATTGCTTGACTCAGGAGTTTGAGACCAGTCGGAGCAAAAGCGAGAAAAACGCTATTTTTTATCTCTAAAAAATAGCCGGGCATTGTGGTCGGTGCTTGTAATCCCAGATATTCAGGAGGCTGAGACAAGAGGATCATTTGAACCCAAGAGTTTGAGGCTGCTGTAAGCTATGACTCCATGGCACTCTACCCAGGGTGACAGAAAACAAAGAAAAAACAAAAATGAAAAATAAAGGTTCTCCTAAGAAAGTTCACCATAGGTTATTTCACATAGTGGGTAGCACATGGTAGTTACTCATGACATCCTTTATTGATCTTGTATGGGGCTTCTCACATACAGTACAGAATTTTGCAAGTCAGAATTTTTGTGCAGTCCATGTATGTGAGACATAAGTTTGAAGCTAACTGGCTTATACAGGTATTAAAATAGTACCTAGTAGCTCATGAGCCATGTTCTGGGATCAAAAAATGTGACCACCGAAACATGACACAGTAATGTCTGACTCCCTTATATTGCCCAAATAAAACCACTTTGACTCTTACTCTACAAGTTAAGAACATATCTTATAACAAATGCCTTTTACCTTAACAAAAGCTTACAGTCTTCTCTTCTTCATTTTACTAAAAAGAATTTCCTAATCATTATATGAACATAAGGCCATCCAGGTAGAGACTACATTTCCGTGTCTTCTCTACAGCTGGGCATAGCCATTATTAATGAGCCGACGAACAGAGGGGTATTTTCAACTTACAAGCTACTTCCTTAAAATGAGCTAATCACTCCCCACTTTTTCCCCATTCCAATGAGGTAGGATGTGGAGGTGGTGAGCCAGTTTCACCAAAGGGACAAAGCAACATCTTAAGGGGTGGCCCAGAAAGAAGACAAAAGATGCCTGGATTCTTGAGTTACTTGTGAAGAAGAGTCACCTAGCTGATTGGGAATAACTTGCTTACTGTTATTTATTAGAGGTATAAACTTATAGAGAAATAATTTCTCTAATAAGCTCATTAGATAAATTTTGTTTGAGCTGCTATATATCGGGATCTCTTTGTTAAAGCAACATAGCCTCCTACCCAAAGCAAGTATTTCTAAATATGAAGAATGAACCCCTTCATTCAAAATATTCAGAGATTCATGTGTAAATATTCTCGGCTAATTTCCATCTTTTTTTTTTAGACAGTCCCAAGCTGTAGCCCTGGGTAGAGCACCCTGGAATCATAGCTCACAGAAACCTCCAGCTTGGGCTCAATCGATCCTCTTGCCTCAGTTTTTCTATTTTTAGTAGAGATGGGGGTCTCACTTTTGCTCAGGCTGGTCTCAAACTCCTGAGCTAAAGCAATCCACCTGCCTCGGCCTCCCAGAGTGCTAGGATTACAGGCATGAGCCACTGCCCCCAGCCAAAATTCCACCTTTAATACAAATTTTTGCTAGTGAAATTTTAAATTTTTATGTAATAAGCCAATCATCTAAAGCAAACAGTATTTTGGAGGGCTGGATACCACTGCCCATGGTATACTTCCTGAAAACAGGAAACAGAATAGTTTATGAAGGAAAAACCTAAATGATGGGGGAGAAGAAAGAGTACTTGAAGATGACAGACCCTCATGGGTCAGCAACTATGTCCTTATAGGAATAAGACAAATAATATATCTTAAGCATCTACCTGATCTTTAAAGTGCTTAAGCTATTTTCAACTGTAAAACCTTCATAACAAAATCAAAACCATCAATAAGAATACAGAAATATTTAAAACATAAGGTGAACGTGGTTAAGCTTTTATGTTCATAAGAAGCCTCATAGAAATGTTTTTATATCTTGTAAAAAAAAAGATTTTTAAAAAATAATAAGGTGGTAGGCACAGTAGTTAAAGAACTTAAATCACAGTTTGGCTTTCTCCGGCATTTTCTTAAACAAGTTCAGAACAGGAAAAATATCCTCTGCAGAGTTTTCATTTTATATAAAGAAATATTTAATATCTACATCCAGAAATTTTTAAATCATGATTTATGATCTCAGCTTTTTCATCTTATATAACGCCACTAAGCCTACAATATTCTCAGTTGATCCCAAAGTCAGCACAAAGTACTAATTTTTCTTTTCCAGACTTTAACAGGTTTTATACAATGGAAAATATACTGTAAATGGGTCTTACAACCCATGAAACTATATTGCAACTGATTCTCTGTGATGTGAGCTTACAAAGAGATTGTACTTTGATATAGGCAGAACCAAGGAAACCAGACTTTATTCTTATTTTAATACTAATATCTTATGTTGCCATACAAGTGGAAACTCCATTATGCTGGCAATGCATACTCAAACACAATAATGACTCTGGACCTATAAGACAGAAAATTTATGTCATTTTAAGTAGCTAGGTTTTTGGCAATTTGTTACAGCAGCAATAGGAAACTAATACTTAGAGTTTCTGACATGGAAGCTTTGAAGAGTAAGAAACCAAATCCTCAATCTAGGAGTTGTGCCAAAACAATCACTTCAGATCTATTATTCTTAGATCCCTCTGACTTCCAATTTAAATGAAATAACATATATGCATGTGGCCTAATAAATAGTGGTTGCTTTTATTTCAGAACAATGCAAAATTATTTTCTAGAAATTTAGGGTATCAGGTTTGTAGGTCTGGGAATTTAAAAAGAAAACGGGGAGTAAAAATCTGTCTTCCCTCATCCCTACCACACACACACACACATAGACACATACACACAAACACGCATACACACACTCTCTCTTAAGAGCTACAAGACCTGGAGCAAATTCCCTTACCTCTCCAAGCCTTGGCTTCCTCATCTGTAAGGTAGAAATGGTTATGATAGCTATGTCTTGCCAGGCTGTTACGTAGTATAAGAATTGAAGATAATGTAGGATCTTGACAATGTTAATGCCCATTATTATTCTATAACATGAACACTTGAAAGAAATCTCAATTATCTATCCAGAGTATCGTAAACAATTCTAATTCAATTGTCCAATTATTACAAATAATCTAATTCTAATGGTTCCCTGGGAAAGAGGTTAATAGCCATGCTTAGGGAAATGAAGGGGTGGAGTTCCTATCCAGCTCCCATTCTATAATAATGTAATTGAATAACAAAGCAATCTCTAGTTGTTGGGGTATAAGCACATGTGTCATTTTTCCTACTACTTTACCCACTTCTGCATTCTCCTTTTGGACTTGGGCTAGTGGAAGGATTAGGAGAGGATAAGATCTCCCCATAAATGACTCTATAGGGACACTGCAGGCCCCACTAGGATGGTTTTCTCTGCTCCTCAGGTTAACACCAAACTGACCATGGGTTCTCTCTGTGAGGCAGGTAAGCAAACACTCTCTACAGGCTTCCTGCTCTCCATGGTGCCTTTCTTCCCTACACATTCATTATTCCAGTACCAGAGATTTTCTGTGGACACTGACTTCTTCCTCCCACCCCTCATCAGGTCCTGCCCCAGCCTTTTGTTACTGGAGTCCCTTTACCCAAATGGCCTATTTGGGTGGGACAGTAGCAAAAGGACTGGCCATCTTCTGGAGTGTCCCCTTGCTCCACAAACAGGACATAACACATCTCCACAAATTGGAATATCAGGGGTTGTGATGGTCCAATAACTAGTATCTCCTAGAAAAGAAAAGAGAATCAGTCTCAACTTACTTATAGGGAGATGGGTGCATGCCACACAATTACTTGCCCGACCTTATATTTACTTATTTTTTTTCCAATCTTATATTTTAAAAAATCACCTCTTGAGTCCTTTCTTTCTCAATCTCAGAAAGGGTCATGATCTCTTCCCTTCACAGTGAGGGAAGAGTAGAAATGGTAATGATAGCTATGTCTTGCCAGGCTGTTACATAGTATAAGAATTGAAGATAATATAGGATCTTTAATCCTGCATTGTCCAAGCGGAAGAGACAGGCTATCTTCAGGAATCATAATCCCCCTCCAAAGTCACCCTTCACTCCCAGCCCTCTCCTTATTTAGGTTGTGGAGGGGGTGTGGAGAGGGCAGCAGTGAAGGCAATGGAGGCCACTTCTAAGTAAGATGAAGAGGGTGGTTTCACAGTTTCCTGAATACGTGGACACTTAGAGTCTTTTGTTTTAAGCTATGGTGGCTAATTCCAGCATTCATAACTACTTCCATCCTAGAACACCATCTTCTATGATGATGTGTTTGTCAGAAGCCATTTCTCTGTGCTTGTGAATCTATCATGCTAAGGGTGCAAAGGCTAACACACGCTGAGGTTAACAAAGTGGACAGTTTATACTTAATTCCAACCATCCCCACCAACAATCCAGACCACTCCTCGCTTGATGTTTCCCAGGAATCTGAAGATTCAAACAACTCTGTGTCCAGCAATTACTTGTGTGTTAAGATGTAAGGTGCTCCTTAGTTTAAAAGCTCTCAGAAGAACCAAAAGCAATCAAAATAGAAGGAGAAGAAGAAAGAAGGAAGGAAAGAAAGAAAAAGAAGAACAGAATTCCAAAATGTACTTCCGACAGAACGATCCAGTAAAGAACATCTGTGGAGCCATTTACTCAGCCCATTTACAAATATGGTCCCATCTTACTCCATTCCCTTCTAGCACACCTTGATCCTTCTCATTCTTTTCTCCCCTCCTTCCAGAAACCTCAAATTCTGGTTGACCCTAACTGTTAGTGCCTCTGACTGCAGCTTCTCACAGACCATGCAGTTCATCATTATTCTGATGAACATGTCTTTAGATAAAGACCGTCATCTCAGTTGTAGCATAGAAAGCTGGGGATCAAAAGGTTACCTGCTATCAGGCTTCTGATTTCCAGTGTGCCTAGCATGATTGTACACATGCGTGCGCACATACACACCCCACTACATTTCTCATAAAACTAGCTTGATTCCACAGTAGCTGAACCTGACAAAGTATTAGGGAAAAAAATTTTTAAGCTTTAGATGATTGGGGGAAGCCACCATTTATGCCCAAAAAAGTTCACTTTAATGCTGTAATTAGGAAAGGCAAGGGAGAGAGAAGACCAAAGAGCTACATCCTTTCAGTGATTTAACATAACTACAGATAGATAATTAAAACTGGTGTGCAAGGGTCTCGACAAGACAGATGACTGCACCTTTAACACCTGGCCAGCCTCCACGTGATGAGGACAAACTTCTGGGTACCATTTCATACCGTATGATGCTGCCTGATACCCTGATACTGTATCTTTGCACAGCAGAATAGACTCATTACCTTTAACACAACAAAGCAGCCAAAAAGACAGTAATTTCATGACATAATCATAGATATGAATTTCCTACATATTAACTTTGAACGTTCTACCAAAAAAAAGGAGTTTGTTTCCTTGTGATCAGACAGACTTTTAGTTCAATGAAATTCAACAGATATTTACTGAACTCCTCCTATGTGTTAGGCACTATACTTACCACAAAGCTAATTCCAAGAAAAATCTCAATCATACATCATACCCACTACCACTTAACAAAATTGCAACTTCCTTGGATTGAAAACTCAAATATTCCTTGTTGATTTATTGATGCTGGGAGACAAAACTATGAAACTATAAAATAAATCATATCAGGTTGCAATAATTAAGTAACAGACCATCCTTACTCTATATGCTTTATACCAAAATTGGATCATAAACTCTTATTTCATAGTAAAGATGCTAACTTCAGTCAAAGAATAAAAATATACAAGTATGCTTATAAAAGTTATGTTTAGACTATACTCTAGATAGTATGCAATAGCATTATGTCTAAAAACACAATGTATACAGTTTAATTTAAAGATACTTAATTGCTAAAAAGTGCTAATGATCATCTAGCCTTCAGGAAGTCATAACCTTTTTGCTGGTGGAGGTCCTTGCCTCGATGTGGTGGCTACTGACTGATGAGGTTGGTGGTTGGTGAAAGTTAGGGTGGCTTTGACAATTTCTTAAAATAAGACAATGAAGTTTGCCACACAAATTGACTCTTCTTTTCCCAAAATATGTCTCTGTAGTGTGTGATGCTGTTTGGTAGCATTTTACCCACAGTAGGACTTCTCTAAAAATTGGAGTCAATCCTCTCAAACCCTGTCATTGCTTTATGAGCTAAGTTTTTGCTATATTCTAAGTCATTTGTTGTCATTTCAACTGTGATATGAAGAAACTCCTCGTCCATTCAAGTTTTATCATGAGATGGAAGCAATTCAGTTACATCTTCAGGCTCCCCTTCAAATATTACTTTCCCTGTTATTTCCACCACATCTGCAGTGACCTCCTTCACTTACGCCTTGAACCCCCAATCAACTACGAGGTTTAGAATCAACTTCTTTCAAACTCCTGTTCATGTTGCTATTTCGACCTTCATTCATGAAGTACAAATGTTCTTAATGGCATTTAGAATGGCAAATCCTTTCCAGAAGGTTTTCAATTTACTTCACTTCTTTATCAGAAGAATGACTAGACATGTACATGGCAGCCATACCCTCACAGAATGTATACCTTGAATACTAAGACTCGACAAAATTACTCCTGATCCATGAGCTACAGCATCACTGTTGTGTTAGGAGGCATGCAAACAATATTAACCTCCTTGTACATCTACATCAAATCAAGTGCATGGGCAATGAGCAGTAGGATTTTGAAAGAAATCTTTTTTCTGAGCGGCAGGTCTCAACAGTGAGCTTAGAATATTTAGAATACCATGCTATAAACAGATGTGCTGTCATCCAGGCCTTATTGTTCCTCTTCTAAAGCACAAGCAGAGCAGATTTAGCCCCTGGATTTTCAGAAAGGTAAATGAGCATTGGCTTCAACTTAAACTCATCAGCAGCATTAACCCTTAACAAGAGAGTCAACCTGTCCTTTGAAGTTATCTTCTGAATGGCTTCTCCTCTAGCTATGAAAGTTCTAGATGGCATCTTCTTCCAAAATAAGGCTGTTCCATTTATGTTTAAAATCTGTTTTTTAGCACAGCTACCTTCATCAATTTCCTAGGTCTTCTGGATACCTTACTGCTGCTTCTCCTTCAGCACCTGCTGCTTCATTTTGGTTTTTATGTTACGGAGAGAGCTTCTTTTCCTAACCTCATGAACCAACCTCTGTTAGCTTGAAACTTTTCTTCTCAAGCTTCCTTACCTTTCAGCCTTCATAGAATTGAAAAAAGTTAGGGACTTTCTCTGGATTAAGCTTTGGCTCAAGGGAATGTTGTGGCTGGTTTGATCTTCCATCCAGACCACTATAACTTTGTTCCTATCAGCAATAAGGCTGTTTCATCTTGTTATCGTCCAAGTGCTCACTGGAGTAGCACTTTTTTTTGCTCATTTATTTATGTTTCCCGCCTTGTCTTCAGCAAGAAAGGAGTAGCACTTTTAATTTCCTTCATGAATTTTTCCTTTGCATTCACAACTTGGGTAACTTTGGCACAAGAGGCCTAGCTTTCAGCCTATCTCAGCTTTTGATATCCCTTCCTCTCTAAGCTTAATCATTTCTAGCTTTGATTTAAAGTGAGAGATGTATGACTCTTCCTTTCAGTTGGACACTTTGAGGTCACTGGAGGCTTATTAACTGAACTACTTTCAATATTGTTGTATCTTAGGAAACAGAGAAGCCTGAGGAAAAGGAGAGAGACAGTGGAATGGCAGTCAGTGAAGCAGTCAGAACACACACATTTTTCAATTAAGTTTGCTATCTCTCATGTGTATGGTTTGCTGTGCCCCAAAACAATTGCAATAGTAACATTGAAGATCACTGATAGGCAGGGTGCTGTGGCTCACACCTGTAATCCTAGCACTCTAGGACACCAAGGTGGGAAGATCGCTTGAGCTCAGGATTTCAAGTCCTGTCCAAACAAGAGCAAGACTTATTTCTACAAAAAATAGAAAAATTAGACAGGTGTGGTGGCACATGCCTGTAGTCTCAGTTACTTGAGAGGCTGATACAAGGGGATCACTAAAGCTTACAAGTTTGAGGTTATCGTGAGCTACAATGATGCCACTGCACCCTACCTGGCCAGACTTTGTCTCAAGAGAAAAATAAAAAAGATCACTGGTAATATATCACCATAACAGATAATAATGAAAAGTTTAAAACATGGAAATTATTGAAATATGACACAGAGGCACCAAGTGAGAACATGCTGCTGGAAAAATGGTGCCAAGAGACTTGTTCAACTCAGGCTTGCCACAAACTTTCAATTTAAAACAGAACTACGATAAAGCAAAGTGTTAAGACTAGGTATGCTAATGCTAATGGGAGTCCCACTGCTCCCAAGGAAAATGGGATGCAATATGAATGTAAACTCATGGGTATTTTACGTGAAAGGCTATGAAACTGAGGGGGGGGAATAATCTTTGAATTCCCCAAACTGTTTTCAAAATAGTTTCTTTTTGATTTGTCAGCTCAACTTAGTGTTTAAGGTAACAATAAAAAAAAAAAAAACGCTATTTCATCCATGCCAGCTTATGTGTAAATCAAGACTATTTAAGAGGATGTATAGCATAAAAATTAAAAAGCAACCTCTGGGGCTAGAGTATTTAGACATACTTTCTGGCTCGGCATTGATTAGTTATGTGACCTTGGGAAAGTCACTTAACATCTCATGATTTCTAAAACTTAAGATAATAATAACACTCATCTCATATGGTTACTGTGAAGGATGAATTATTTAATATACAAAAAGTGCTCAGAACAATGCCAACAGTACACATTACATAGCATTTGCTATTATCATAAGGAATATTTCTTAGTAGGAAAACCTCTTCCAGATGTTACTGTGTGTTTTACCTATTAGATTAAACATTAAAAGAAAGCTATTTAATTACTAACAGCATTTTTAAATATATAGTATTTGATTACAATATGAAATCAATAATTCCACAGTACTCAAAATTGGAGTTCACCAAATGCTGAAGATGACTTTGCATCTTGGATGTCAGCCTCCCCGGGGGGCACAAGGTTCCATTCTCTCACCTGTGCCCCCATCCGTATCTCTAAACATTAGCCATTATCAATGATTAAGAAAGTGCAAGTTCAAGGATGTTGACTGGGCTATGTTTTATTGGGGTGAATCTTTCAAATGAGTGAGCAGTGCACATAATGTAGTATTTCTCTCTCTCTCTCCAACCCAGTAATCAGGGCTGACCTGTAAGGGAACAGTGCCGGTCACCCGTCTGTGTTTCTGCAGAGAAACACATTCTTCCCCTGCTGGAGTGTCCCTGACTCCTTATTCTCTGGCCCTAGTGGGTGTGCTCTGATTAGCTCAGCTGTCAGATCTAGGAGTTGGGGCCAGGGCTTTAACCACACAGGCTGTTTGACCTGCCTTGGTTTGAAGCCATCTGAGTCTTAGAGAAAAGTGCCTATATTCAATGGTCAGGCCCAGATTTCCAGAGTTCTACATTGTAATATTGACCCCAGCTAATATTGAACAAAACATTGATAAGTGCTTTAATAATAAAGTATAAAAAGTTTATTTTGTCGTTTGTCTCTTGTGGTCTTTTTTGTGTATTCATCTCCCTCAATGTCTTACAGGGAAGGTGTTCTGAATTTGAGTATCTCTGATTTTCTAAACACTTAGTACCATCACAGTTTCCTCATTTCTGACCATGGTTCTGTTCCATTTAAATAAAGCAAGTTTGCCTCCTTATACATATTGCCTGGGCAAGTCTGTGCTTAGTACTGACTTAGCATCCTTTAAAAAGCTCTTTAAAAAGGTCAGCATGAAAGAATTAACAAAGTAGATATTATCTTTAAAAGGTATTTTAATCTTTTGAATATCAAGTTTATGGTTAAAGACAAACACAATACCCTTGCTATAAAAGCTACATACTTACACATTATCAAAAATTTACAGATACAAGTTAAGAAATATTTGGAAACTAAGCACATATACTTAAGTATTTTAGTTTTTATGTTGGTTAGATGGATTGCGGTGTTTTCAAAATTAACTTGACTTTTGTCTTTCTAGAGTGATAATGATAATAGAAATAATGGTTCTTTTATTTACATGTAAAATTCTACATTTCTCAAAGTAATGATGTGGGTTAAAATGGCACTATTGAAAACAAACTGGATTATGTCTTGCCTAAACACATCCACATAAGATTTTGCAAATAAAACTACAAATCAAATCCAGTTTTGGATGCAAGACACTATTCCAATATTTTGTAATTCAATGATTTCATCACCATCAGTGTTAGAGGAGACACACAATACATTGGCCAATACTTAAAACAAGACCAATTACGGTTATAGAACTTGGCAGTACCATCTTAGTTGTTACTAACAGTTCACCATAATCATTAATTACAATAAACTCTGTCTTTTATATCCTATTATAGCAACTAGAATACAGAGGTGAACTAATATGCAGACGTGAATAAGATTTGACAAAATAAACTTTTTTTTATATTATTAAGACATTTGTCAAAATATTAGATTTTGGATAACTGACAAGTTTCACTATAATAAGGTTTACTGATTTGTTAATTTAAAGTCAATCAAATTATTCTATCTTATAACTAGTGGTACATCTACAGGTGCTAAAATCTCAATGGGAAAATCAAGGAATGACTTTACTCCTGCCTCTTCTGTTTAGTCATTTAAAGTTGGACATTTTTTATAAATATACAATGTTGCGTAGGTCTCAGATTGGACACTGCTCCTGAATATAGGGTTATTTTTAATATTCATAGTTATTAAATTTGAACAGAAATGAATGAGGGAACAGGGAATGCTGCTGCAATTCCATCACTGAGGGACTCCTGGACACTGCCTGATCAGTTGCCCTGGCATGCCTGGAACTAGCAAATGAATTGTTTGTTCAGCAGCACCAAGGTAAAGTCAGCTGTCTCCTGATGCCTTTTTATAACTCCCTCCTGTGCCTGAAGTGTTACTTGGCAATAAATGTTCAATTGACATTTTCCTGCACAAAATTTAATTACCTATTTTCTCCATTGTAAAAAGAGAAAGACTGGGAAAACATCTACTCAGTCTCAAAGTGTGTTCAACCCCTCAGTGGTTTTGTAATTAACTTAAACTTTTTAAACCTTAATGTATTTTTCAAAAGGAGAAACAGTGTGAATTCTAATAGTAGTAGCAAACAATCGTCTACAGGCACTTCTAAAACCTTTCATCAAAGCATGGCAAGGCTCTTTATCTAAAGTTTATTCATAATTCTCTTAAGAGAATGCTATAAGAGGTGCTATAAGAAATCACATCAGAAAGGTACCACAATTAAAAACAACCACTTTTAAGATGAAATGCCACCATGTTTCTATGGTAATTTCAGAGAAAGTAAACATGCTAACTGAAGTTGCTGGGGTAATAAACCATATCCATCTAAGAGGTTTAATGCTTTGTACACAACTGAATGACAGGAGAAGAACCCCAACTTTTACTATAAGCGGTACCATGAGTGTGCCCAGACGGTACCCCTTATAGTAAAAGTTGGCCAGCTCCTCTGCACAATCAGGGGTTTTTCCAAAATCTGTCCGTAATTTGCTTCTGTGGGATTTTTAACATGTATTTATGCAGGGAAAAGAAGTTCATAAATGCCGATTAATTCCCAGGTCATTCTACAAAGCCTGTATAATTCATAGAGTGACTAACATTTTTAAGTAACTTTTCAATCACATTTAATTTCCCTTCATAACCACTTCTATTTTTTTTATAAAATGTTTTCAGTGCCCCAAATGAAGATCTCCTATTTCCTCACTCCCGTAGAATAACACATATTCCTAGGCCCCGGCTATTATTTCCCTCTGTACATCAGCCTAAAAAGAGAATACAAGCCTTCACAAACTTCACTGTCTGCTTGGGCGTAGGGGAAGTGAGCCTGGTGTGAAACAACAGGTGTGAGCTCCGTATCAACAGCAAACAAACACTGCTAAACTGCTCTGCCTATTCACATGCAGCACAGGCCTAACTAAATGGCCAAAGACAGGAGAGGCTATAATCCCTTTCTAGAGTTATCTAGCTCTACGTGTTCTGAATTGGGAGTTTAAGGGCAGAGAAAGGACGATTTACTCCAAAAGCCTTAGGACCCAAGATTCATAGTGTTTTGCATTCTCTTATGTGTTTGGGTTGTTCCTAACCTAAAAACTGTTCATGGATTGCAGACTTCCTGTATCTGAGAGCCAGCATAAGAACACAAACTCTGGAGTTAAGCAATGGTGGCTTTGAAGCCTAACTCCATATTTTAATAGTTGGTCTCTGCACTTCCTTTCTCTACTTTAGAGGGTTTCCTGTGCGGATTAAGCAATGAAATAAATGGATGAAAGTGCCTAGCTTATTATCCTAGTGGAATCATAGTAGGAGGCACTTAGGTGAATTTCATTGCCTTGCCCCTCTGAAGAGAACCATAATTTTGATATGAGTGAGTTGGTACACAAGGTATATCCTTGAGGCTGCACCTCTGAAACCCACTACACTAGCCCACAATGAACATGAGACTCCCCATGATACAAAATAATGAGACACAAAAAAAACCCCAAGCTAATCCTGACTCCAGCTGCTTCAGTAAGGGTCCCAGCCCCTCATTTCCAACACTAGTTTCATCCTATATACCCATGTCCACGAGTTCCAAGTGACAATTTCTATCCTTCTTTGCCTAGAGAATCATACTTAAGTAGAATGAAAAGGAGATGGATAAAAGTAGAACTTATCAATACATTACACATAATGGAAGAAAAATCAACTGCTACTTTCAAAACGAGTATGTGCCTCAGTTTCCACTACCTAGCATAGGGAGTAAGCTATGCTGCTTCTTATTTCCAGACTATTGCAAAGTTAAAGAGCTATAAACTATGATCTAAAATGGTAAATATTATAAGCATAATATCAAGTACCACATAGATAAGTGGTCTCATTTCTTTGAAATACATTTAAATACAGACTAGTAAATAACTATCACATATATCAATCCTGCAAGTCATTTCAAACCACAAGTCATCAAAAAGAAACTAAGATGAACTCGATGCATTATTGGGGTATATAATACTGCACTTACCAAAAAACATGCAGCATTTATCAATGGCCATGCTATTGAAATAATCACATAGGAAAACAGGAAAAAAGACAGTTAAGTAGAACCTAGTTTAATTCTCACAGCAGATTGATTTAAACCTAGGACTGGTTATATAGAGGAAGAAACACAATGACAGTAGAAAGAATTTCTGAAGATGTGTATAGACAAATGTTGTCATTGTTTTCATCAGCTCTGAAGGAAATTGTTTTCTCAACTAAACACATGTTTTCACAAATTAAGGAGGGTAAATTTACTGAAAACATTCCTTTTATTAATATACAAGACAGTCCTTTTTTTGGCAGGATAAAGGAATGCACTATTCTGAAACAATACCCTACATTGAGCTGAAAAGATTTAATATTTGATGATTCACAATCTTTCAGTGGCTCAGAGTTATGATCATGAATATCAATTATTGTTGCACTATGAGTATTTGGAACAGCATTTAATATTTTGACTAGTATAAAGTGTGCTAAAGCCTTTCTTTTGTGTATGTTTAAATGCCAAATTTAAAAAAAAAAGCACCTTTGGCAAAACTGTGAAGAAAGCATTTTCTCTCGATATAGAACATGTTCTACATATTTCTTAAATGATCTAGACCTTTTGTAGAAACTCTCATTCTAAAGTAAACAAACCATGGGACAGCAGATTAAAGATGTCAACAGAAAGGCTCTTGATCTCATAGAGGGAGTGGAAGGTATCCCACCACCAGTCTCTCTGCCCCCCCCCACCACAAGGAAGGAAGACCACTGGGGACAGGCCTCAGTGACTACTGCCCAATTTCAGGATATCCTTCAAGATTAATTGATTCATCACAACGACCTCAGACAACCTTCTAGGCATCAAAAATATTTGAAGCTACAAGGCCTATAAAGCTAGTCAGATTGTGTGTATCAGGAGCTTCAGTATTTGATCATAGATACATATAAGTATGTATGCTTCCATATTGGTCTTCATGGAACATTTTAGAAATACATCAGTGTTAACAGAATTGAAAGTAGACGACGTAACTGGGAGTGTGAGGTGCCTGGGAGTCTTCCCTTCACACTCCTCATAACA
The DNA here is from genome assembly GCF_000181295.1 of Otolemur garnettii. NCBI lineage: Eukaryota > Metazoa > Chordata > Mammalia > Primates > Galagidae > Otolemur > Otolemur garnettii. The sequence continues at coordinate 113,820 of NW_003852665.1, read as the reverse complement.
TCTGAACTTTTGCTTTTTCAATAAAACCTAATGTAAAATAGTAATTTATTTTATTTTCCAGTATCTTTCATTATAAAGGCCACTTTCTAAATGTTTATTTAATTTACTATTAAATAGGGGAAAGACCAAATTGGCAGTCTATAGTCTTCCTTCTTTTTTTGTCACAAAAAGAAAAATAAAAGCAGCACCATTTATTTTATTTAAAATAAAAGAGGCACCATTACTCAACAACAATTATTCTGAGAATATGCCAACACAGTACAATTTAGAAGTAGAAAACTTAGTTGCAAGAATTTGTATATTACTTTTATTTTTTTACAGCATCATAGAATCCACAGCTCTTTACTATTATATTTTTAAACTATCTTGCAGTGCCTGATTCATACACACAGGACCACAGGTAACATCAATGTTTCTCAATAGTGGGATGATTTTTGCATTCCAAAACAATATGCTTTCTGACCTGTGGGTTTAAAAAGTATAGTAATTTCCCCTTTATTCAAATTCGCACTTATAATAGAACACTTCTTTTTGTATAATTGAAAAGCCACAAAATAATAGAAACTAGTACAAAGTCACTTGTAATTACCATCCTCTCTCTTAATATAGAAATCCCTCCATTGACTTGAAACTGCCATGTGTCAGCCTTGGGAAAAAGACCATATTAGGAACTAGGTGGATATACTAAGGGTGCAGTGCCATCCACACTGGCGCTGGGAGGTGGGGGAAAGACATGCATTACGTAGGGGTTACACAGCTTAACCCTGAGCAGGGGTTTTGAATTTATCAGCTTACTCAGTCAATTGAACAGTAAGTAGTTTCAAGTCTATCTTTCACTGTCACTACTGGGAGGTGTGCGTGTATGTACGTATAGTTTCATACTGACAACTCCACCAAAATCAATTTTAATCTCATATGCACATAATTACTCCCATACATTTATGCTGAGGGCTTTTCTTGACCCTGTGCAAGGGTTCTTATCCCAAAGAACCTTACTCCAAAGTCATGCACACAAAAGGTGAAATCTCGGAGGAAACAAGCCCCAAGTGGAAGGAAGACTGAAAGAGATAGGGGAGAAAAGAGGTTTGCAAATTCCTTCCTAAAGGGATGGGCAGAAATCCTGTGGGGTGGTTGGGGGTCAGTAAGCATTTTCCCTGAATGCAGTGGTAACCGCAGGGATGGTGGTAACCATAATGTTTGGGAAATTGATTGCTTTCTAGTTGGGCTTTCCGCAGCGCAAAAACTCTGGGCTCTTCCATCACTCTTTACTGTACTGCACGGTCCACTGAAAACAGTGCCTACCTGCCCAGGAACTTGACGCATCTTGGTATTTCGGGACCGTTTGAGTCTAGAGGGGATTTCTTTTTCCACTTGAGAGTAAGCTGAGCATTTCCTTTGCTGTATGGGGAAAGCTAACCCTTCTCTGCAGAGCGGTGCACAACCATCCCCTGAGTCCTCCCCTCCTCCTTCCATCAGCGGTTTAGTGAAGCTTGCAGAGAAAACGAGGGAAAGCATCCATCAAAACACAAAGACGCAGAGCGGAACTTTTCCTCTGCTGTCACGGGGGAGGGAAAGAAAGTCACTTCTGCTTCTCATGGCCGAGAGCCGAGTCTGGGAACCGCCAGACGAGAAAGGAAGGTTTGTCAGTAAAGAAGGTGGAAGAAAACAATGCCTCGGGACACAGCACATCCTGCCCGGGTCCCCGACCCAACCCGCACCTACACCCAACGCTCCTGGAGTGGCTCCGCTCCGCTTACCTTGATGATGCTGCTGCGCCGGGGGGTCGCCTTTGCAGCCTCCAGGAGGCCTGCCTCGCTGTCCGCTGGGGCCCCAGGGGCTCCTGGCAGCGCGACCCCGCTGCGACGGTCCCGCATCCTTCCCCCAGCAGCGGCCGCCGCGCCGTCCCCAGCAGCATCTGGGCCCACTCGGGGGTCGTCTTCGCCCCCGGCCGCGTCGGGCGGCGCCGAACCCTCCCTGCTGGCCGCGCCCTCGGCCATGGCCCCGCGCGTTTCGGGCTCCCGGGGGAAAGACGGGACGCCCGCAGCAGCGTGCAGCCACTCGGCGCGGGTGCGCTTGTGCACCGGGAGGCGGCTCCGCCAGACTTTGTTTCACCTCTCCGCGGCGGCGGTGGCTGCGGCGGCGGCGGCGGCAACTTTCTGGTGAGGAGACATCGCTCGAGCAGAAACGTCCTCAGGCTTTGGTGCAGGAGGGTAGCAGCCCGGCGGGGGACGGTGGCGGGAGTGGAGAGGAGATGTGAGCGGGAGGGAGGAGAAGCGAAAAAAGAGAGGGAGGTATCCGAAATGTGATGCAAACGCCCTCTCTACGCCAGACAAAAGGCACCGGGCGCCCAGCCAGGCGGCCTCGGGAGCCCGGACGCGCGCAGCCCGAGGGGGCCCGGAGCTGGGCGACTGCGGCCAGGCGCACCCGCCACCTGCCCCCGGACTGCAGCGCCTCGGCCCCAGGAAGTGCGGCGGCGGCGGCCTCCACTCGGTTCTGTTGTGACACGGAGGGAGACTTGTTTTGACAGCCCGTGGGGATTGGCAGGCGTCTGGGCCTCTTAGGAGCCTGCCTCGCCGAGGGGGGGTCTGCCCGACCAATCCTCACTGCGGAGGGGTGTGTCCGAGCGCGAAGAATGGAATGTGTTCCGTAACTGGGAGCCGGCCCCGCGGGGCTCGTGTACTCGGCGGGTGTACGCGCTCTTGTGCGCACCCGCACGCGCTCCCCGTAGATTTTAGGAAGTTTAGATTTGCGAAACAAGCCTGAAGGCGCAACAGAATCCAAGGTGGTGGGAGGGGGTCGGGGGAAGGAAACATTCTTCTGCAAAACAAAGCCTTTTGAAGGAAAGGGGGTTGTTGAGTATTAATGTCAAAGGTTTGGGGTGCTGGAGTGAAGCTTCACAGGGTCAGGTGTTAATTGCAGGCTCTCAGGCCGCTCCTTAGAAGTCAAGTTCAAGGAGACATAAACCAGGGGTTACTGAGATCCTGGAGTTCCGTAATTTGCTTAAGCATCCAGGAAAGGATTCTAGTTCGCTCTGCGATGTGAATAAATATGACAAAGAAGAGGGGCTATATATAAAAGGAAATTGAACCAACCCAATTTCTCTGAAGAGTGACTCCTAACAGCACAGATATGACACGAGTCAAATGAGCGCAGGTGGGGTGAGGAGTTTAGTCTCTATCCTAAATCATTTCTCTTTGACAATGGTGCAACCTCCTTTCTCTAGATAATCCTATATATACAAACAAACACATTTCGTTTATTTCCAGTAAGGTGGTGACCAAGAGGAGAGATACCTTTGGATGATGCATTAAGTTACTGAAATTAAGCACAAAATGTTCAGATGCAAACAATGACTCTAAAGGTTCCTTGGTTGGACAAAGATTTGGCATTTTAATTTAAAGCCTTTTTTGTATTCGAGTTTACATTTAAACCTCACTTTTAACATTAAGCTTTGTGTCTTAATTATTAATTATTTAATTATTTGAGGTTTTTCCTTATTCCTCACTCGAGCCACGAGCATGAAAGATTCCCCAACCTTCTAGACCATGAGTTTTGTTAGAATCTCAGAATCTGAGAGATGCATGTCATCTAGGACAGCCCTTTTATTTGACAGATGAGATGAAAGCCCAGGGAGTCTTGTCTACTAGTTAGTGCAGGAACTGAAATTAGAATTTGCCACCCAATTCCTCCAGTAATCTCTTCCTTACTTTATCTGGCTCCTCTTGGGCTGTAACCAGCCAGAATTGCATGGGGCCCTTGGGAGGTGTCAGATTTGACATTTACCAACCACTAGGGAAGAGGGAGCAGGCTTTATTTTACCTTCCCTTTAAATTTAAATGCAGCCCAATAATGAATGCACTGTGATTAAATGGTGATCTCTGGTTTTAAAACCAACACCACCCTCTAGTGAGATTCTGAGAACTGCATCCATGTAACTGCAAATGCTTTTTCCCCCCTAATAAAAGACAGCAGGGGTAACTCAATGAAAGTTTCTTTTTCAACCTGCCTGCCTTTACAGCCCACAAACTAGATGAAAGAAATAAAAACATGCCCAGACTTAAAACAACCGCACAAGTCTTTCATCTCTATTAATTCAGGGAATTCCCATCTATGTTATAAAGGAAATACTTTTACTTGCCTTCCTCACAAATATAATTTTATACTTTAGGCTATCTTTTTTTCTTTGCTATTCAGCTTTGCTACATTTGACTTTCTTTTATAGTTGCTGTCAGTGCTTCATTTCTCTTTGTTACTCTAATAAAAATTCCATTCTAGGGTTGTCCCTTGATAAATATACAACTGCCTTCATCTCACTTGTTATTTTGTTCTAAGACATAAATATCATTTGTAAATATTTCCCAAGTTTGTGTACCATTATGATAATAATTTATTTTATAAGTATTAAAATTAGCATTACTTTATTCACATTTAAGGTCAGTGGTCTTCAAAAGAAAGAGGCCAGAAAGTACAGCATATAATTTACAAAATGTTTTGTTTCAGCTAGACATTGTCCAGTTGGACTCATCTTTTATTCCCCTCTGCATCTTTTCCTCTCACTCTCATATGAAAGCAAATACATATTCTTTCTCCCTCTCTCTCTCTCTCACACACACATACACCCAGCCCCTCCCCTCTAACCCCTCTGAATCCTTTGCTCTGAGTATGGGCTCATAAAGGTTGCTGTCTACACTATTCTGCTTTGAGAAAATGTTTAGGCCCTAATCTAACAATTCTTTCATGTTGTCTTCTAGCACAAGCTCTGAAGGCTTTTCCTTGCTTACAATTACCGAAAAAAAGACCAAAACATACAACAACCCTCCTGTGTACCTGCTCCTACCCAGGAACAGATTCTGCTCTGGAGCCTCACTTCAAAGACTGAGTGAAGGGACCAGACAAATTTGGTTAAGCAGGCAACCAGGGGCACATTCTTACCTCTCCATTAATAGCATGTTTTTCTAAATAACTGTCACCTATAATTCCTGCCTCCCAATCTTTCACAAAGTCACAGTGGCAATCACTAGATTGGCAGATTAGAATTTGGGGTCAAATGAGGGTTGGGGAGGTGAGATGTGAATAAGAGTAACAAACAGCCTTCTCTGACCACAAATCTCACGTTGCCCCGACAGGTCCCTACACATGCCATGTAGCACTTACAGTGTTCTGTTTTGTTGTCTCACAGGATTTTGCTACTGTGAATAAACTATCCTGTTCAGGGAATTGTTTACTTAAATATTATGTCTTACTGACCCCCTATCTTTGCCTCCTGAAATGTAGAATAGAATCTCCACAAAGACCTTGTGATCTGTATAATGTAATCTGCATAAAGACCTTGTTTATTTTATTCATTGCTCTATCTCTGACCCCTAAAACCATGCAAGTATATCTGGCACAGAGTAGGTGCTTGATAAATATTTGTGAATGAAGGACCTTTACAGTTCTGCAACTAAATAAAATAATCTCTCTGACAAAAAAAAAAAAAACAAAAAACAAAAACTGGCTCTGTCACTGCCCATACAATAGGACTTCTCATCCCAAGGATCCTAGAAATCCGTTTTAGAGTAGAATCAGAGCAGATCTAGAGCAAGCAGTTGCAAAACTAGAAGAAAGGCACTTATAAATTGGAGTTATACTAAAAGACAACTGATAGGAACCAAGCAAAGTCAAGCAAGCCTGAAAATATCCAGCTCAGACTCAAGAATCTGCTATGCCAATGTAGTCTTTCCAGCTAAGGGAAGGGATTCCAGAGCCCTGGGCCTGAGAAAAATCCAGTGAAAATATTAAGACTTTCCATATGCTAACAGGAAATCACAGTAGCAGAAGAGAACTATTAATATCTTTTTGATAACTCTTTTCTATGTACTAGATAATCCTCTATGAAGCATTCTGATCTCCACTTTACAGATAAGGAAACTAAGGATCAAAAGGTCAAGTAGTTTGCCTGAAGTTAGAGCCAATTGGGAAGTAAGGAAACCAGGATTAGAGTCCAAGTCGGTGACTTCAAAGCCTGCTTTCTTCTGATACACAAAACTCTCATAAGACGAAAATCTAGTAACTGTCCTGGAGAATGAAGAACTACTCCTTAAGATCTGGGATCAGTCACATTAGCCATAGCAATCTCTTCTCTTAACATCAGCATTACCTCTGTGTCATCAACACAGACTATGAGTATGACTAATTCATGCGTGTGTGAGGAAGCACATTTATCATCTCATTCACATATGCATAAGAAAAAAAATATTTTGATATTTAAGAGCCAGTTCTCCTGATAACTTCAAACAAAAAACATGAAGACGATATACAGCATTTCCAACTGAGTTACATGTATTTTTACTTCCAGCCATAGCCCTGCCCAATACATATTGTAATTATTATGATTTGCTAGCTGAAGAAAATAAAATTTGGCTAGGCCAGATGGCTCACACTCTGGGAGGCTGAGGCAAGAGGATCGGTTGAAGCCAGGAGTTTGAGACCAGCCTAAGCAAAAGTGAGACCTCTGTCTCTAAAAACAAATAGAAAAATTAGCCAGACATGGTGGTGCATGCCTGTAGTCCCAGATACTCAGGAGGCTGAGGCAGGAGGACTACTTGAGGTAAGGAGTTTGAGATTGCCATGAGTCCAATGATGCCACTGCCCTAAAGCCTAGGAAACAGAGCAAGACTCTGTCTCAAAAAAAAAATTGTAGGATAAATTTTAGGTAATGTACATATTATAGTAAACAAATACAAAACCAATAAAAGATAAACAAAATTTAAATATGCCCTCTTTAGAAAATTCAAGTTTTTTTCTTGTGTATTCCTTTGTCACTTATATTAAGAATTAAGAAATTTCAGTATATAACTATTATAATAGTGACATATAACTATAAAAATCCATTTTACTCCATGATAATAGTCCTATAAAAATGAGAAGCACAAATTTCTTATAATAGGTCCAGGTTCCCAGTTTAATAAATTTTCAAAGTACTGAAAGGTCATACTTTAATAAATTTTCAAAGTACTGAAAGGCCATTTAAGAAGTCTTTAATTACAGCCAACATTCTTCCACGTCTGGCAACTGCCCCTTCTCTCCGATTTACTACTGCTGAACTAGAATGTCCAGGACTCTGTCCTCCTCAGCAATTACCCCATGTAGACCCCAGGGCCAAAATACACTGTCAGGAACCCCAGGTCAATCATCCAGGAACAGTCTGTATGTGTAGGGCAAATGTTTTCTAAAAACAGACAGTCAACGTCAATTCATTCTCTCTGTTAATTACTTTGACATGGATCCTAGAGTTGGAGCTCATGTCATGGTTACGTGCCTCACTGATGAGGAAGCCAAAGGCATTCATGAAAAGTACCACGGAAATGGCATTAATACAGGCCCTGTGAAGACTCATTTCTCTTTTATTTGACAACTGGGATCTTTTCCAGGTATAAGTTATAATAGAAACCTTTTTAAACAAGACATATGCCCAATGCCTGACACTTTCAATGCAAGAATGAATATAGAGGGGAGTTTTCCTCCCCCTCCCCAATGCCAGGTATATTCCTCTAATCTAAGGTTTGTGCATGTTGGTGGGGCTTTTTTCCTCCAATTTATGCTAATTCATGAAGTTTGTTAATGCTTTTTAGCATCATAGGGCCCGTGGGAAGAGAATACAGAGTACCATTTGTTTCTCTAATGCACTGCTTTCCTTTGGTCATAATGTATACTCTTTACGCTTACATTGTAAATCTTATTGATATGCTTTGTTTATATTCTACCTCAAATCTTTTGGGAAAAGAAGCAGAGGACAATACTTGAAAAAACATACAATTGTAACACACGTTTTAAATTAAAATATAAGATAAGAGTAAAATACGGTTTCTTTTGTAAGTCCTTTTTTGTTTTGAGTAAGTTTTCAGGTATATAGCTCTTTTGTTAAGCACAATACAAGTTTGTCTGCTTTTCAAAATGAGGGACTATAAAAATGAGCCCTTTCTTTAAGAAAAGGAAAAAAAAATTGAGGCCAAATGCCTGGCGAAATCTGGATTGCCAGCATTTTCTCTGTCATTAACCTCTGTGAGAATCCGCCGGTTCCCACCCTCTCTGAGTCATGTAGGTCACCATGGATACAACTGCCTCTACTCTTAGCCCCCGGTAGAGGAGCAACAGCTGTCGAACTACAGCTGGGACTTTTGCCATTCTCTGTTCTATATAAATTGTACTGGTGAAATGATACAGATAATGTCACAATTGTTTTTGAAAGATTAAAAAAAGCATGTGCAGGAAACATCTGTAATGTTAAGCAGTAGTAAAGGACTAAAATTTAATTTAACTTGTGAGGTGGGATGACAAGTAACAAACATTGCACAATACTACATTTGGTATAATGAGAGGTAGGTAATAGAGCTTCCTTCAAAATTTCTCTTAACAAAAACAAAATTTTAAGAACTAAATTGATAGCTGCACACAGAATTTATTTGAGAGCTTCTTTGATGAGCAAATACTTAAACTCTAGGCAAAAAATCACAAAATGCTGTTATTTTTGACTATCACTTCTAAAGGAAAGAATACATTTTTTGATTTGTGATATCATTATATTTCTTATAAACACACTTCTGTGAATTTTTAAACATCAGAAAAATAAAATATGTGGTTAAAATAGAATTTTACCTTTCCATATGCCTTAATATTTCCTACTTTCAAAATACAGATTTAAAAGGTTTAAGTTTGTTTTCTGAAAATGTGAAGAGATGGTCTGTGATCTGGGATTAGAGCTAAAATTAAAGCCAAGAGGAGTGCCTTTTATACCTACAGCCAGTGACTGAGAAAAATAGCATTTTATTGTCAGTTTGTAAGAGTTCTATGGCAAACATCGAGTTGCCAGACTGAGATCCTGCCTCTAGAAAGGACTGAGTCCCAGCCATGACAAGTATGGTTCACTGACAACCTTCAGCTATTTGCTTGTTCAGGGTCCACCCCAACTTTTGAACCACGATCATGTTCTTCCTGGGACAGCCAACAGCAGATGAATACATGAGGCCTTGATAGCTCAGGGCAGGCTCTTCTCCCTTTCACATCACAGGACTCCTCCAATAGACAATCCTTGCTCCACAGCTTCCCAGTCGCTGGTTGAGTCAGGTTGTGTCTGAGGTGATAGCTCCTCTTTCTCCTTCCTTTTCCCCCTACATATGTTACTCCCCCCAAAAAACCTTTGGCACCCCGAACACCATACTTGACAGAGAACCAAACACATGGTAAATATTGTCCTTAATATTTTTTCTAGAACTATAGTTTATTGACTTTGCTTATGGGAATGTTTACTACATAATATGTTAATTTTCATGCAATCAAATATGTTATCTGTTCTTTTTTAGTTGTTGGGTCACTAGCATTGCTTAAGAAGCACTTTTTCACGTCTAGATTGTAGACGTAATTCCTCTTTTTTTCTTGCAAGATTTCTATTGCTTTTTAAAAATATTTAAGTATTTGTTCTATCTGCAATTTTTTTTAAGTTTGGTTTAAATATAAATATGAGAGATTATGAGTGTGTATAAGAGTTAAGTAAATTTTCAAAAATAAGAGGGGATCTACTTTTGTTTTCTTCCAGATGAATGGCTATTTGTGCCAATACTATTTATTAGATAATCTATTGCTTCCTTACTAAATGGAATTATCCTTCTTGTCATATATTAAATTCTCACATGTACTTCAATCTACTTTTAGACTGTCTGTTCTGATTCCTATCCAGTACCAAGTAATCTGATTATAGTGACCTTATTCTGATTATCATATTATATTCTGATATCCATCCTCTGTCCATATGGTAGCTAAATGGATTTACGTAAAGCACAAATCTGACTCCTTGCTATTAAGTTTTATAGGCTTCCCAGTGCCAGGTGAATAACACCCTCTTTGGCACATGTGGCCATGGCTCCTATCTATATCCTTGGCTCCCTCTCTCCACACTCCACTTCTTTTTCTTCAGGACTATCAGGCTATTTGAATCCAGTGAATACTGAATGCTATTTCATGCTTTCATGACTTGCTTACATGAAATGCCTTTCCCACTCCTTTTCACTGGGATAACCATTATTATTAACCATTATTCTTCTTTCAAAATTCAGTTCAGACATCATTTTTCCAGAAAGCCTTTCCAAAACCCACAAGTCACCTTTCACCCTCCATTAATACCTTTTGCATCTACTATACTATATTTACATCTTCCTCAGTGTGTCTGCCTCTGCTTTAGACTGCAAAATTCAGGTCTTACTCATTTTTGTACACTATAAACTTAACCCTGAAATGACATACAATAGGCAATCAATAAATGTACTCAAACTACTGAACTATTAACCTCCAATGGGAGGTTAAAATAAATAAACTATTGAACTAGTGCAGTGGTACCTCACAGGTGTGGAAAGAAAATATTAGGACTCACTTATATTCATCTAAATTGAATAAGACATAAATCTAGTTTTTCCCATATTTAATATGTAGATTCCACTAGTACCCTCACTTGGTCCATATGTGGGTAAAAAAAGTATTTTGAGGGAAGACTGGTAACTCCAGACATGGAGAAGTTATAGCCCCAACTCATTGCTTAGTCCATAAGTTGAATTAATTGGATTTTAAAATTATATTGTATAGTTTAAACTAATCCAAAATACATAAATGGCTTAAATATTCTGGGAAAACATCATGAATCACAGATAATTCTAGTGAACATTTTAAAACTCCTATTCCAACTATGAGCACATCATCAGCCACAACCTAAACTAAAAGCAACGACAATACAGGGTTTCCAAAAGATGTATACATGGGGAAAATGGGAAATTGTAGCTAACTATACCTTTATCCACAAAATATTAATTATAAAATTTTATAAAATATTCTCTATGTGTTAGCACCATATTCAACACCTACACAAAGTCTTCTTTCCCACTTATGGTGAACATGTTCTAAGATATCGGTTGTTATACAAGTTTGTTAATTTTTTTCCTATGTATAGTGACTTTTGGGATACCCTGTATTTCTGATAAGAAGTCAGGCCCCTAAAATTGACTTATTGATATGAGGATGTAGATACTATTTCTGAAAACAACAGAAGGCCCTAAATGGATATTATCTCTTAAGGTATTAGCTAATGGAAGTAAGTATGAAGCATCACAATTAGCAAGACATTTTAAAGTAATGTTTGCTTCATCTTCTTAGAATTCTTTTGTGTATGTTTAATAATAATGTGCATAAATACTAATATAAAAATTAAGGTATATAATAAATACATAAATAAATATAAATGGTAGGCATATTCAAAAACCAGTAAGAATTTGCAAATAAAATGTGTGAAGACTTAATAGAAGACTGTAGTCTTTAAGATCTACCCATATTTTACAAATAAGGGGTGGCATCTGTGACTCAAAGGAGTAAGGCGCTGGCCGGCCCCATATGCCAAAGGTGGAGGGTTCAAACCCAGCCCCAGCCAAAAACTGCAAAAAAAAAAGAAAAAAAAAATTTTAAATAAGAGATTTAATTCTCCCTGTTGAAAACGCCCCCCACCCTATCCCCCTTTTTCTTTTCTTTTCTTTTTTAAGAGATAGGGATTTGCCCAGCTGGTTTTTAATTTTTTTATAGAGGAAAAAGGTCTATCTATGCTGCCCAGGCTGGTCTCATACTTCCACCCTCATGCAATCCTGAACTTCAGCCTCCCAAAGCACTGGGATTACAGTCACGAGCCACTGTCTGTACCTGGCCACCCCCTCTCACTTTTCTTTCAGAACTTCTTGGTCCTTTTCAAATATATGCAGATCTTTTACATACATTTGTAGATAAAGCCTAAATAAAATTCTTATCAGTCTCACAATTCAGTATATACCCTAAAGGACTTGAAAGTCATATTCTGAAATGCAAACATGAAGGGAGATAGTTCTCCTATTTTCCAATTTCACTAGGAGGATAAGAGTCTAACTTTGGTGGACACATTTCTCCAATTCGTAAAACTTTCTTTTCAAAATAACATGAGAAGTTTGTGTTTCCTCTGGATAACACCAGTAAACTTGATGGATGTTCACATCCAATTAGGATGAATTATGGTTGATGTACTGGGTTATATCTGCTTGTCTACAAAGAGAGTAAGATTCCTTTCTGTCTTTGTAATCTTTTAGTGTCTTGCATATGATGCTCAACAAATTCTAATTTAATGTTAATTCAGTAATAAACTTTTCTGTCTTAACTACCTTTGTGGAGAGGTTTTCCAGTCAGAAGACCTTTTACAATTATATTTCCCTAGCAATATCCAATATGAGTATTAGGTTGAAAGAAACCATGATAGAAATGGAATAACTTCTTTTTTATCCTCCAAAACTTCAGGTGGGGTTAATATCAGGAACATAGATCTGGAAACCTAAGATTGTGACACTAAAAGTATGGCTAGAACATTATAGTTATTTTCTTGAGCATGGCACAGAGAACAAACTCATGGAAAGATACCCTGTGTTCATGCATTAGAAGAATTAATACTGTTAAAGTGTCTATACTGCCCAAAGCAATCTATAGACTCATTGTAATTTCCATCAAAACTCCAATGCTATTTTTCAAAGAGAAACAGAAAGAACAACCCAAACTCCCATGGAACCACAAAAAAAAAAAAGCCAAGGCAATCTTGAGCAAAAAAGAAAAAAGCTAGAGGAATCACCCTGATGTCAAAATATATTACAAATATATATATACTCAAACCAGCATGGTACCAGCATAAAAAGAGATACATTGACCGATGGAATAGAGTAGAAAAATAAGAAATAAACCCACACATTTTATGGTCAATTGATTTTCAACAAAGATGCCAAGTGCACACAATAGAGAAAGGATAGTCTCTTCAATAAATTATGATGGGAAAACTAAAGAATGTGAGTGAAATTTGACCCTTATCTCACACCATATATAAAAATCAACCTAAAATGGGTTGAAGATTTAAATATAAGACATGCAACTCTAAAACTACTAGAAGAAAGGATACAGGGAAAGCATCACCATATTGTTTTGGGAAATCATTTCTCAGATACTGGTATGACCTCAAAAGCACAGGCAACAAAAGCAAAAGCAGACAAATGATGTGTCAAACTACAGGCTTCTGCACAGCAAAGGAAACAACTAACATAATGAAGAACAGCCCACAAATTGGTAGAAAATACTTCCAAACTATACATCAGTGAGGCTAATATAAAAAATATATAAAGAACTCTAACAACTAAATAGCAAAAAAACAAATAGCCCAATTCAAAAATAGGCAAAGCATGCAAATAGACATTTCTCAAAAGAAGACTTATGTACAAGAATCACACCTTACCTTCAAGGACAAAAATAGACTCAGAGTGAAGGGATGGACTTGCATAATACAGGCAAATGGAAAACAGAAAAAAGCAGGGGTTGCAATTTTAGTAGCCGATACAATTGGCTTTAGACAAACAAAGA
>NW_003852665.1:98069-98990 GCF_000181295.1 Otolemur garnettii | reverse complement strand
ATAGAACCTTTTCCAAAGCATAGAAAAAGAAGGAATACTTCCCAACACATTCTATGAAGCAAATATCACCCTGATACCCAAACCAGGAAAGGATCCAACAAAGAAAGAAAATTATAGACCAATATCATTAATAAATATAGATGAAAAATATTCAATAAGATCTTAGCAAACAATTCAACAACACATCAAAAAAATTATATACCATGATCAAGTTGGTTTTATTCCAGGATTATTCCTGGTTTTATTCCAGGGTTGATTCAACATACGCAAATCTATAAACATATATCACATCAATAAAATAAAAAACAAAGACCATATGATTCTTTCAATTAATGCAGAGAAAGCCTTTGATAATATCCAGCATCCTTTCATGATCAGAATTCTTAAGAAAATAGGCATAGAAGGCACATATCTTAAGTAGTAGAGACCATCTACAGAAAACCCATAGCTAATATCATATTGAATGGTGTTAAAATTGAAAACATTTCCACTCAGATCAGGAATGAGGCAAGGATACCCCCTGTCTCCACTGCTATTCAACATAGTAATGGAAGTCTTAGCCATCACAATCAGGCAAGAAAAGGGGATCAAGGGTATCCAAATAGGGCCAGAGGAGATCAAACTCTCACTCTTCACTGATGATATGATCCTATACCTGGAAAATCCCAGGGACTCAACTTCAAAACTCTTAGAAGTGATCAAAGAATACAGCAGCATCTCAGGACACAAAATTAATGCTTACAAGTCAGTTGCTTTTATATATGCCAACAATAGTCAAGCTGAAAAAACAATCCTTTTATAATAGTCCCAAAGAGATAAAATATCTGGGAATTTACCTAACAAAGGGCATGAAAGATCTATACAAGGAGAACTATGAAACTCTGAGAATAAAAATAGCTGAAGATGTTAACAAATGGAAAC
>NW_003852665.1:77131-95217 GCF_000181295.1 Otolemur garnettii | reverse complement strand
CATTTTAGTTAGACAAGATGAATACATTTTGCTGCTCTATCACACAGAATGTTGACCATAGTCAGTAATAACATATATGGTCAAAATTGCTAGAAGAATAGATTGTGCATGTTCTCACCACAAGAAAAATGGTAGGTACATGAGATGACAGATATGTTAATTAGCTTGACTTAATCATTCCACATGTATGTATATATACCAAAATATCACATTGCTCTCCTATAAATAAACACAAATATTATTATTCAATTAATAAAAAAGAACAGAACCATTGAATATCAGAGCTGTTGAAGGACCAACCAGTGATCTTTTTAGATTTACCCATCAGTAGGTTGGCAGCATGTCTCTGAATTAGAAATTATAGTGCAAGAATGAGCAGGAATTGTACTCTCATAAAGTGGTGGTGGAAAGGAGAAATCAATCAAAATTTAAAATGCACATATCCATTGGGCGAAAAAAAGAAGAAAGAAAAATGTCTCTGGCAATGAATAATTGTTCTTCACTCTCAATCCAAAAGGATGTCACAGTAGTCTAGAAAGATAGCTGTGCACTAGCCTATCTGAAGTCCCAAGAAATCTTCTAGTTTTTATTTTATAAAAAAGACACCTTTAAAAAAAAAAGATACCTTTTATTAAACCTTACAACTAAAACTTTCCTTTACAGTTAAAAATGCCCTTAACTAACTTTCGCCTCTTTGCCAGTTAGAGACAAAAAAGTAGGTATCTGATCTTATTCTACTGGCAAGAAGTATTAGACAACAGTGCAGCTGGTGAGCCTCTTAACAGTAGAGATATCTAAAATAAGAATTAAATGGTATAGGTTGGAATAAAGTAGAGAGTGGGGTGAGAGTTATCTGTTCATGTATTTATTCTTCAAATACTTATCAAGTTCCTACCTTAAATGCAGGAAGTTCTATATGGTATATTCCTATTGCTCATAATAAACACCACAATCATTTAATAAACAAACTAATTTTTTACAAGAAATTTTCCATTAAATCAGATATTACACTATCTAGACCAGTGGTTCTCAACCTTCCTGATGCTGCGACCCTTTAATACAGTTCTTCTGGGTCGCAACCATCTTTGTAATGTCCTCTCCAAATGTAAATATTATGTTTCCTATAGTGGAAAAGGAAATCTGAGGTGCCCTTTTTGTTTCCTTAAGATAGCCTTTTAAAAACCTTGTCCCTCACCTCTTTTATTTCAAACATCCAACCATTCTAGAGAAAAAGAAAACACCTAATAATTCTCCAAAATAAAACAAATAGGTTAATAGACCTGGCAATAACGTAGAAATAAAATAGAAACAAAGGCATCTTCTTTCCATGTTGTTTTATCTACCAGGTTAAATCACTCTCTGGTCTGGTACAGCTATATCTGTACCTGGCAAGTCTTCTACTGCTGCACTTAGCACAGTAAATGCATACACTTTCTACTCACATAGCTGTTTTTCTCACTAGACCACAAAGTGCTATCAGGTCTTGCTACCAGGGCAAGAACCAGGCCTTAATCATTGTTATAGCCCACAATCTAGCACAAAGTGGGGACTTAACGGGGGCATGCAATGATTATCTTAAGTCTATAAGCTGGAGAATGGATTCAAAGAATTATCAAGAAAATAAGAACTTGAAGCAGATATTAGGAGCTAGAATCTGAAGCTAGAAAACTCAAGAGGCAGAAAGGAAAAACTGCCATTGTCAATGGAAGGCAACCAAGAAAGAAAGTAGGTTTGGGTAAATCCCCCAAACAAGTACTAAGCTCTGAACAGACTATGTAAAGGAAAAAGTTAAGAAACATTGGGACACTAGCAGAAAACTTAAGAAAATGGGATATGTAGTCTTGCAATTTTTTTACATTATCTTTACAAAGTTATCTTTATTTATAGTTGTCTTTATAAATGACATCTTAAACAAGCTTCAATCTTTCTCCACCATCACCCATACCCAACAGTCTCAATTCCTTTCTAGTATCTCTTTAACCCTTCTCAGTGTTCTATTCTCACTCCTGTGACAATCTTCAATGGCCCCCTATTTGCAAAGGTCTCCAGAATAAAATTCTAACTCTTTACTATGATGGTATAAATAACATGGCAGAATATACTTGCTTGGGCAATGGAGTCAAAAAGAACTAAGTTTTGAGAACTGTGTCCACAACTTACTAGCAACGTAACAAGAGTCATTTTACCTCTCTAAGATTCGAGTTTCCAATGAGAGAGAGACAGAGAGATTCAGAAAGAACGTGTCTAGCCTAATACTGAGTACATGATACAAGCTCAATATCTTTCCTCCCATTTTTCCACCCAGACCAGCATACTGGCCTTGATGGTGCCCTTACACAGCCCTCAACACTGTGCTCCCACAGACCTTTAAACATAGTTTATTTATTGCTTATCCTATTCTGTTTGTATTTGCTTTATTATAAGCATATTTAAATATAATTACTATTTTTGAGTAGTTTTTTCTACCTTTCTAGATTTAAAATGCCTTGAGGACAGAAGTTTGATCTTCATCTTTGTATCTCTCATATCATACTCTATTATATACTTTTCATATTAGGAACTCTATAAATAACTATTAAATTTGAGCAAATTGTATAATTTTACACGGTTTATGCTATTTTGAAATAGAAAATTCCCTTTGGTGTAAAAATTATAAGAATCAATGTTCCTTAAATGTTGTTCACTTCTGTCAGATTAAACACCTACTGTAGTGAATAATTTTTTTTTTTTTTTAGAAAATTCAGTCTTTAAAAAAAGATGTTTTTAGTTGAAAAAGATTTGGGCAAGAGAGACTCTACTCAAATCCATCATCGTTATTAGAAAAAAATATGCCCAAAGAAGGTCAGTCCTAATGCTAATGAACAGTGAAATTATGCTCTGGAATATGACTTTTAATTTAATTAGGTCTATATTCTCTATTTCCATACAGACTAAAACAGGAGAAAATGAGCTTAAATTGCATGCAGAAATATGTGATGACTTTTAGGTTGCTTCAACCCAGGTAAACAAAAATTGTTTCCCATTTTATTTTTGGTAAATAATATGAAGACCTAATTTTTGAACAGATTAAAAATTAATGTAGTCCCTCTGCTTATTTTTTAACACTTTATCTTGAGAATAAAACAACCCAAAGTCAAACTTTTACAGTAGAGTATACAAAAGTTATTATTGATGTAACTCTTACCCGTTGTTGCTGATTCTTTACAAGTTTATGGCATAATGATTAAATATCCTGTAGGTTTAGACCATGGTCAGATTGCTTATCCTTCAAACCTCTGCTTTATCACCTGCAATATGGCAATCTGATGAGTGACATTAAGAATGAAATGATTAAATGATACCGATCATAAAGGACTGCGAAACGAAGCGAGTCCTTAATAAGTAGTATTTATAATAACAATAATCATTACTACATAAGTTTATCTAGTTGTAACTACTTCAGCTACCTTTTTAGAAACACGTATCCTTCACAAAGCGGTCTTTCAAAGGAGATTCCAGGGCTATCGGAGGCCAGGGCCGCTCCACCCAAGTCGCACAATCCTTGCTCCCTCCAGCGCGCGGTGCCCTTGGCAGCAGACCAGCTTCCGAGGCTGAGCGAACCTGAGGCGGACACAAGGGCCAGGGCTGCGTGGCGGGTCCTAACCAAATCGCCCGCGCTGCCCCGCCCGCCTGGAGGGCTGAGTGACGGCGACAACAGGTGCAGAGTGAAGTCCATGGCCTCTCTGGAGCCGGCGAGTTTGGCGCGTCAGGCCACGGGGGTCAGAGTTTGACTCTGGGAACTGCCTTCTTCATCTCACCCCAGCCTTCGGATGTCGCCCCACAACCGGCTTCGTGCACGGTAGTAAAGTTTTGAGGTCACCGCAACATCTCGAAACCCACCAGGCCTAGAGGCCAACTCTTCGTCTTCAAAGTCGAAGAGAGGGAAAGGCGTGCTGTGCATGTAGCTTGGCATTACGGTTCGCTCTCTCCTCCCCAGCCGTCAGAGAGCAGGCGGGAGTGGTCCCCTGACCGAGCCCGCGGCCCGCACACCCCACGCCTGCCCCTATTTGCTGTGCGCTCCGCGCTGCGACGTCCGGGCTCGGAAACCACCGGCTACCGGGGAAATCCTCCCGCCCGCGCCCCTCTGCGGCTTGCGGCGCCCGCCCGCACCGCCACCAGCCGCCCGAGGCGACGCCGCCTGCCCCTCCCGGCCTCCATCCCCCGCGGGTGGCAGGTTCAGGCCCCGGGTCCGGGCCTGCGCCTCTGCAGCTGCCGCAGCCGCCGTCGCCACCAGGGGGAGAGAATCCCAGTCGGGAAAGGTGGTGTTGTTTCCTTGGTGTTAGGGTGCTTTCAAACTTTAGGTTTCTGTTCTTTTCCCCCCGTTTTCGAAGAGCAGGGAAGAAGATGGAAACCGAGTGCGGGGCGGTGAGTATGGCGATCCAGGGACCTGAGGCCCCGGGTCACGGGGAGAGCAACGTGGATGAGGTGGCTAGAAGGGTGGCGAGTAGAGGCCAAACGCCCGCTATTTTGTCGGGAAGAAACGTGGCCAGGGTACTCCGTCGAGTGTGGCAGAGGGCCGCCGGCCTGCACATCCGTCTGGGGGAGTCGTGGGGTCGGGAAAGTGCGGCCACCGCCTGTACTGAGCGGAAACGGGGTAGGGGGACCCCAGAAAGGGCCAGGAGGTTTCGTGAGCGGCGGGTGGATGCGGCTGTGCACCTGGAGGGGTCCCGGCAAATAAACCGCTTTCCCGCCGAAACTGGGTTCAGCCGCGCCTTTGACGCTCGCTCTTGCCAAACTTAATCCAGCTACCCAGGGCGAGCGTTGCCAGGCGGGCAATGCCTTTGCCCCCCAACCGGTCACGGGAGACCAGAAGGTCTGAGAGCCCAGTGAGGCCGGGTCAGACCCGGATACTCTCATCGCTGGGAGCTGATCAGGGCAGGGCCGAAGCAGAAGACGGGGCGGGGGGTGGGGAGAGGAACAGGCCTCGGGGGCAGCGGCAACGTGCCGCCGCGCCCGCCCCTCACCCCGCCATCAGCCAATCAGCACGCGCCACGCGAGGGCTGCGAGGCCGCCTGCGCATGAGGCCGACGGCGCGGTCGGTGCCGTTGAGGGTTCCCGCCATAGCTGCTGGCGGGTTTGCGGGGCAAAATTTCTCGCTGGCTAGCTTTCTTTTCCCTCCCGCACTTTGGTGGGGAGGGGGTCGATCCCCGTGTCAGTGCCCAAGTTCACGATGACCAGAGAGAACCCGAGGAAGTTGTCGCCGCAGCCATTTCCCCAGACATCTCAACTTGCTGGCCTCGGAGGGGAAGGAGCGCCGAGGCCGTAACTGCGACGGTTAGCTCGCCCTCTTGCTGTTGTCTCCGTTTGCGAAGTAGATGGTAGATTTCAAGGTTAGGTCTCAAGGGGCGGTGGCAGTGAGGACGTATTACTTCGATGGAGATAATAAACTCTTTAGTGCTGGAAGTTTTATCAGTCGGAGGTCCCTTATTTCTAACTCATTATCAGCCCCTATCTAGGTGCTTCCATACACTTGTAAAATTATTGCCAGCGGAATTTGAGTCTTTGTTGTTTAACTCAATGCATTGTTAACCATCTGTAAGGAGTTTAGATTTTTGCTTCTACTAGAGCCTTGTTATTGCTAACATTAAAGTATTTTCTAGGCCATTATTCATACTGTATTCTTCACTTGTCAGCCTGTTTGGTATATCGTAAGCAGGTCTATCCTGAAAAAATGCCATATTTATTCATTCAACAAACATTCCTTGAGCACCTGCTATGTACTGTCACTCCTTTAGATGCTGGTGTGAAAAAAAGGCAAAACTCCTGCCTTCATACATTACCTTGTGGAAAGAGACAGGTATATAATAAGTAAATTATATAATGTGTTAGAAAATAATAAGTGGTAAGGAGAAAAATAAAGCAGTTTGAACCCACAGGATAGGAGCCTTAGAGACAAGGGGAAGAAGTGAATTGAGCATAAGAAGTTGATAATTCTCTTTTCTCAGAGAATATTCTTAAGTTTCTCAAGACAAAAAAGGGAAAAAAAGATTAGAAGTAAAGCACTGTTGACTTTCGTTCATTTCATGCCTATCTTAACGAAAAAAATGGAGTTTGTCTTTTACTTAAACTTGAGAACAGATGAATTCATCTATTGAACTCTTGTTTTTAAGAAGATAATCTCGTAAAGACTGCTTTTTTATTTATTTGGAAAATAGATATTTTGTATTACCCTATAAACCAGTGAGCGAGAGACAAGATTATATCTACTAGAGCTGATACATTATCTGTAGCAATACAAATCCACAGTTGAAAAATGCTAAGCATCCCAGAATCATCCATTCTGAGCATTATCGCCTAATGAGTAAAGTGACTAAAGTTATAAATAACCTCCAAGTGCCCAGGGAGGAAGCTGTAAGATTGGATTCCTGTTTTGTTTTTTTTTTTTTAAGAGACAGAGTCTAGCTTTCTTGCCCAGGCTGGAGAGAAGTGATACATTATAGCTTACTTCATCCTGTAACTCCTGGACTCAAGGAGTCCATCCACCTCAGCCTCCCCAGTCACTGGGATTACAGGCATGAGCCACCTCACCCAGTTTGTTTAATTGGAAAGTACCAAATAGTAATCACTAAATGTGATGATCTTTCTGTGGTTTAAAAAGAAGCATTTGCGAATTCCCTCATTAGGAAATATATTTTTCCCACATTATAGTTTAGATTGGGAAGAGAGCCCATCAAGTCTTAGCTTATAGCTCACTTGTTGCTACTGACCTAATCATCTCTTTGTACATCATGCAGAGGTTAATTTAGGGATCATGGTTTTATTTGCCAATGAAGTGAAATAGCAGAACAATATGAAAAAGAACAATTCTTTTACCTAAGTTGGAAATTCATTTTCATGTGTTTTTTTCTCAGTTTGAATTATGAACTGCAAGGTTTTTGATGCACTAATTTAGTATGTTAGACTGTCTCAGAAGTCTATTTAGTGTTTACAAAGGAAAGTAATAAGTTCTGAGATTGATTTCTCTTTAAAACTCTATTCTCAATTCTTGTTTTTGTCCAAGACTTATCTTGCCATTGTATAAAGGATTATACACGTTTATTAAATTAATGTATGTTTATTAAAATTTATTAAAATTTCAATTTAGGTCCCCTGACTTAGAATTGTGAACATGTATGTATGTACTGAGCTAAATTCTTTGGTATAAAAATGTATACCTATAGGTTGGGTGCAGTGGCTCATGCCTGTAATCTTAGCACTTTGGGAGGCTGAGGCAGGAGGTTCCCTTGAGGCCAGGAGTGAGAGCAGCCTGAGCAAGAGTGAGACCCTGTCTCTACTAAAAGTAGAAAAAAATAGCCAGGAGTGATGGCATATACCTGTAGTTCCAGCTACTTGGGAAGTTGGAGCAGGAGGATCATTTGAGCCCAGGAATTTGATGTTTCAGTGAGATATGATGATGCCACTGCATTCTAGCCAGGTAACAGAGTGAAACCCTGTCTCAAAAACTCATAGGTATATGATTTTTTTTTTTTTTTACAAAATCAATCTAGCCAAGCATGATGGCTCACACCTGTAATACTAGCATTTGGGAGGCCAAGGTGGGAGGATTGGTTGAAGACAGGAGTTTGAGATCAGCCTGAGCAAGAGTGAGATCCCATATCTACTAAAAATAGAAAGACTAGCCAGGCATGGTTGTGTGTGCTCCCATAGTTCCAGATACTCAGAAGGTTTAGGCAGAAGAATCACTTGAGCCCAGGAGTTTGAGGTTGTAGTGAGCAATGATGATGTCACTGTGCTCTAGCTGGGAAAACAAAACAAAACTAATCTTCAAATTGACAAGTACTCTTGAAATTTGACTTTCAGGCTGAAAATGGTGAACATGAATGTCAGAGTTATTAACTTGTCAATGCTCTTTAGCCAAAACCCATCATGTACATGTCTTATTTAGTAAAATTTGTTCTGTAGTCTTAGTGAAACAAGGAAGAACATACAGCATGGATGTCTCAGTCAGAGGGTGTTAGAACTTATTACAAGATTTGGGCTTGTGTTAAGTGATTTTTAGAGAGGTTTAAGGAAAGAAGAGTTTTACTGTGGAAAATATGTTGTCAGAAATTAGTAGTAATTCTATAATTGAATGTGTTAATTCTGTCTAAAAGGTAGGAAAAATGGATTACGGTTAAAGTTGTAATGAATAAAGGAGGAGTAGTCATATCACCTGGGATAAGGGATGTTTGGTCATTCTTGTGTTTGGGCAATGCTTTTGCTTTTGTCTGTGCTCAGACATGATTATGGAGTGGCCTTGTTTTTATCTTGATGCATCAGTCATCAAGTGACCTTATTTGATGTTGGTGTTCTGTTAACAAGAGAATACCACAGCCTAGCTGTGAGTTCCAGGCCAACTCTTAACACCACCAGGGCCTGGTTGATTGTGCCAGACCAGCTCCCAGCTATCCGGGGCCACTTTTTTCTTTTCTTAAACATCTTTATGAGCTTAATATTCCTCCTTAATAATTAAGTTATACATTTAGTAATAATGTATTTAAATAATATATTTAATATTTAAGATCTTCTTTATAGTGGAGTAGATTGTTTCCTATATATTTTGTTGCCCAACAAAGCCATTAGCTTTAATTATAATCTTTATAAAATTCGAGTAAAAGTAAAGTTGAAAATATTATACTTTGCGTAAATGACTCATCTTTTTGAAAGATACATATTTTCAGCCTTCATTGAAACTTACACTCAGTATTAAAGTTTAAAAGAATTTTATCTTACAGCAAACATCAAATCAGACGCAAACAGATTCCTTATCTCCATCCCCTAATCCTGTGTCACCTGTGCCTTTGAATAACCCAACAAGTGCCCCAAGATATGGAACAGTGATCCCTAATCGCATCTTTGTAGGAGGAATTGACTTTAAGGTATCTATTTTTATGTGTGCAACATAGTGTATTTTTTGCAAAAGTTTTTATTTCTCCACATTTGTTTCTTGAGATGTGCAATATAAAGTAATAACATTTGCGTAGTGATTAATAGATTTCAAATTGTCTAAAGAATCTTTTCAACAATTACATAAGCAAAATAGACTATATGCAATTGTCCAATTTCAAATGCAAGGAAATTGAGGTTCATTGATTTGCTCCTAGCTACTCTGTGGCAGCAAGAGACTAGAATCCTAGTTTTCTGATTCATTGCTCCATATTCTTTATGTCACTATACCAAACT
Organism: Otolemur garnettii; assembly: GCF_000181295.1. Taxonomy (NCBI): domain Eukaryota; kingdom Metazoa; phylum Chordata; class Mammalia; order Primates; family Galagidae; genus Otolemur; species Otolemur garnettii. The sequence goes on along the minus strand of NW_003852665.1, from coordinate 86,016 downwards.
AATTATATTTCCTTGCCAAATACTCAAAAGCCCAAATAATGAGTGATTATAATTTTCAAAAAAACACTCAATTTTAAGAAAGCCTTAGATATATGAAGTTCTATTTCATTATCCCAACTTTTAGCTCAGTTTCCTAGAACAACCTCCTAGAGTTCTATCTTCTGCAAATTACTTTCTATGATAGAATTTAGAATTTGATCCCCCCAAAAGGCCTGTGTGACTATCAGAAAAAAGCATCTTAGCAGTAATATATGTATATTTAAGTCATGTAATCAACCATTTCACTCTCAAAGAAGCATGATTTGTGAAATGATTTGCAGTAACCCCCAAGTGGAAGGCAGTAGTAAACACAAGAAAGGTATGCATAGACATTTTAAGAGGAATACTCTTATTTCCAAATGGATATATAGAAGGATTTCCAAGCTTCCGTATTACATATTAGAACTTATAGGGAGAGTTATTTTTTAACCAAAAAAAGCCCTCGTATGTGTGTGGTGTGTGATTTAACATTTATAACTCAGTATTTCTATAAGTAATCTATCACAATTTGGTGGAATTTTTTCCTGCGGAAGAGAAATTTTACATTTAGTATATTTGCAAAAATAATGAATCTTAAGCAAGTATATGATTGTTTCACTAAACGTAAGGTAAGAAAAATTATTTCTTATAAAATGTTTATTTTTTAAAAAATTTTCTGTATCTATGGAAAACAGTAATGGTGGATCAGAAATATTCAATTTGGGTATTCTTATTAAGAATTCATTTATATTAAAATAGCTTAGCGTATTTTTAAAAATAAATCATTAGTAAATATATTTGTATGCCCAGATTATTCTAAGTTACTAACGCCCATCGGTTACGGTATGAACTCTTAGAGGCCATCCTTGGAATATGGCCATAGCTTTAAGGAACTGGTGGGGTTCCCTTTATTATACCTTTTTAAAACCATAGATAAATGCTAGCAAGGAAATAGTTTACTATAGTAGCAAATAGTCTCATGCTTTTTAACCTCTTATTTTTAGAAACCTATAAATTATCCTCTTAATATTTATTAATATCTTGACTCTCTCCTTTTCAACAAAGAAGTGGAGTTGCAAAACTGAGCTAGTGATTCTTCTACTAGAGAATAGTTTGAATTAATTTATTTACAGATCTCCAATCGCCATCCTTATTCTTGCATTGTTTCCATTTTCTATTAACTGAAATAAAAGGCATTTAGTTATTATTAGATTAAATCAGCATTTGCCATTATTCAGTTTAATAGGCTTTATGTTACCAGCTAAAAGCCAACAGTATATGTAATTAGCAGTTGAACTCAAAAAGCTTACCTGTGCAAAGGCATATCTTTTTCCCACATATATAAAGAAACTTTGGGGGGCCGGGCATTATAGGCTCACACCTATAATTATAGCACTCTGGAAGGCGGAGACAAGTGGATTGTTTGAGCTTAGGAGTTCCAAAACAGCCTGAGCAAGAGTGAGACCCCCATCTCTAAAAATAGGCATGTGTTGTGGCAGGCACCTATAGTCCCAGTTACTTGGGAGGCTGAGGCAAGAGGATCACTTGAGCCCAAGAATTTGAGATTGCCATGAGCTGTGACACCACAGCACTTTACCCAGGGCAACAGAATAAGTGAGACTCTGTCTCAAAAAAAAATTTTTCGTAGGGACATTTAAAGTTACTCATGTAAGCAAATAGTTATAGCTAAACCAGAAAATGCAATTGTAGTGAATTTAGTGTCAGTATTTCAGGAAAAGATGATATGAGCCTATTAATCAGACTATTTCATTTAAAACCAGATATGCCAAAAACATCTTTGTAGCCATATTGTACATTTCAGTCTAATTATAATTCCAATCTTTATTTTGAATATCATCATAGTGTCCAAATTTAGCTGAAATGTATTTTAAATCCAGATAAAACATATTTGAATTTTATTTAATAACTTAAAATCTTACAATTACTCTGTTGTTATCAAAAGTTGAATTCAACACTTTTGGAAATATGTCATTTTCCTAAGACCTGACTCTTCCTGGAAACTAGGGTGATTAAAATAGTGACTGGTGTAGGCCAAGATGACATAGAGCTACTGCCAGGACTATCAGCTTCTCTGAGCTATAAGAACCAATAGTAATATGATTTTACTATAGGGATAGCATGTCTAATCCAAATTGGTGTTTTAAAACTGGCAAACTAGAAAACAAGAATCATTTAAAGATTGCTTTAAATATTGAGCTTTCTTTGTAGTTTTAAAATAATTCCACTTAAAAATGTTTGACTAGTATATAATAGTTTAACAACATAGCTACTGTGTACATAGTAAGGTATTTATATTGATTTTAAAAACCGAGTGGTTTGGGGGTTGCACCTATGGCTCAAAGGAATAGGGCACCAGCCCCATATGCCAAAGGTGGTGGGTTCAAAACCCAGCCCCAGCCAAAAACTGCAACAACAACAACAACAAAAAAAGGAAAAACCTAGTGGTTTCACTTTTTTTATGACAAGAGGTATTCTTCATCCATATTAACATCTGCCTTTTCCTGTCTCCAAAATAAGCATAAAAATTATTCATATTTTATCAATTAAAAATATTTTTAATGTTTTCTTTTTATGCCATTAGACAAATGAAAATGATTTAAGAAAATTCTTTTCCCAGTATGGGTCTGTAAAAGAAGTGAAGATCGTAAATGACAGAGCTGGAGTGTCTAAAGGGTTAGTATTATATAGGTAATATATGGAATTAACAACTGTATTTTTATTGGATTACCGGATTTTATATGCTAATTTACTTTGATTCCATTTTTTTCAACAGAAAATATCATGCCATCTTCTTTCATCCCCATCTTTTAGGTTCTTATTTCTTTTGTATATGCATACATGTGTATTTGGAGAGAGGACACTGTAATATTCCTTAATTTGTTGTGAAATTATTCTTGTATAGGTTGAGGGTCTGTTCACTGTTAGGCAGATGTTAGTAGCAAGTGTACATTAGCTGAGGAACCAATGCTAAAGGATTTGGATGCTTTTGGAATAGTATCCCTACTTTAGACTATAGAGAGCTTTATTTACAAATAACTGACCCCAAGAAATGTCTGTAGGTTATATCTTAGAGGCCTAATTAGGAAACTAATATGAGAAACAGAACTCTAATGAGGCTGATTTTTTTTCTGAGACAGTCTACTCTGTTGCCCCAGCTAGAGTACAGTGGCATCATCATAGCTCACTGCAACCTTAAACTCCTAGGCTCAACAGATCTTCCTGCCTCAGCCTCCCAAGTTGCTGGGACTACAAGGGTTACCACATCGGGCTAATTTTTTCTATTTGCATTAGAGTTGAGATCTCACTCTTGCTTAAACTGGTCTCATACTCCTGACATCAAATAATCCTTCCACCTCAACCTCCCAGAGCACTAAGATATAGGCATATGCCACACACCTTGCAGAGAATTACTCCTTATTGCCACGTCAATAAGAATGAAATCTGAGAAGAAAGTAGTAAACTGTGACTTGAAACATGTACAGCTATTTGAGTAGATTGCCATGTGTATAAAAGCCAAATTTTAGCACTATGTAAAAGGCAGTTTATATAGTATGTTCATTTAAGAAGTTTGACTGCAAAGTTAAAATAGATAAGGACTGTGTGTGTTTTCTTGAGAGAGGAGAACTACATATTTACAGGGACAAGAAAAGGGACCAATGAATTAGATAGAAAACAGTATTACTAAGAAACAATATTAAAGTATGACAGGTAGATTCTCTGGAAGAGGTGGGATTGTACAAAGAGGTTAGTTTTAAACAGATGAAATGCTTCCTCAGACTGCCAAACAATATTAACATGTAGTGAAATTGTACCTTCTTTTTGGCTAACATAATCTGCAATATTTTGTTAAGAATCATTTCCTATCATTCATGCACACACATGGAAATTAAAACTGTATTTTATGCCTTTTCCACTGGGTGGTGTATGTGTTCTAACAACAACAAAAAAAGAATAATGCAAAATTAATTTCTTAACTCATTTAATTTTGGGGCAAACAGATAAAGAGAAATTCCTTTGTTTAAAAAAAAATTATGTAATATACAAGAATTGTGAATTGAATAGTATTCAAGAGTTTTAAACTGAGAGAGTGTCCTTAAATTATCTCAATAGAAATTAAGCTCTATAAGATATCCTTTTTATTTCATTTGTTTCATTTTTCTCTACCTGTTTTGGCTCTGGGGACATGATACACATCATGTAATTATATATTGACATTATATGAATTGTGCTTGAAAGCAATCATATATGAAAATAAGATGAAAATCTGGGTTGCATATATTTTTTAACTAATATTGTTTGGGAAATATACTAATAATTGTCTTAACTGTTTATACCTATACCTAAATATACTGATAATTGCCTTACCAGTTTATATGTGCTAATGAAAATTAACACATCTGTATAGTCATTTCCTATATAAGAAATTTTATTGTGTTGAAATTTTTCAATTTTTTAAAGTATTTTTTTCTACTTTGATTTCTCTAAACAAGCCAAACTCCTTTTATTTTAAAAGGAGATTATTGTTCCATACTGAAATTCATTGCATTCAAGTTTTTAAGCCAGAATGTTAATCTCTCCTGTTCTTTTACCTCATGTACAGCAAAGGACTGAAACTGTTTCAAGATTCCAGGGCATTTCTTTTTTTTTTCTTTTAGTTCCCCTATTTTAAGAAAGGTGACAGTGTTAAGCTGTGAAAGATTCTTCTAAGATTCCCATGCTGGTGCAGCATAGAATGATACTTACTCCTACAGTGGGTCATTGTTAAAGAATAAATTTTTTTAATGTTAATAGAATTAATATGTTCTAAGAAAATAATTAGTAATAATGAATACATTTATTTAGGTATGGTTTCGTCACTTTTGAAACACAAGAAGATGCACAAAAAATTTTACAAGAGGTATGACCTTTTTATGTATTTAATTTCATTTTTAGAATTTTTTTCTTTGAAACTACCTTTCAGGGGCAGCACCGATGGCTCAGTGAGTAGGGCGACAGCCCCATATACTGAGGGTGGCAGGTTCAAACCCAGCCCCGGCCAAACTGCAACAAAAAAATAGCTAGGCATTATGGTGAGCGTCTGTAGTCCCAGCTACTCAGGAGTCTAAAGCAAGAGAATCTTCTAAGCCCAAGAACTGGAGATTGCTATGAGCTGTGATGCCACAGCACTCTTCTGAGAGCAACAAAGTAAGACTGTCTCTAAAAAAAAGAAACTACCTTTCAGGTACTTAATTTTAATAGTAGGGTTCAAGTACAAATGATCAATTACTAAAAATATATCTTAAGATTGGCAATGGCCTCCAAAAAACTTTATCTGAAGAAGAAAAAAATTCTATAATCATTACATGATTATGGTTGTGAAATTATAACATTTCATTTTATTTGCTTAAACTAAGAACACGAGTATGTATGTTTTGCCGAGTGTTAATAGCATTTTGAATGTCTAAAATACAGCTACAAACATGGATTCTTAAAGAGGGTGGTTATTTGAGGTTATTTCTCTCTTATGAAAAAGTTTATATAAACTAAAAAAGTCTATAGCCTGCATCTTGGTGTAATAATATTCTGCTATGGCAATGTAACATTTAATTTTTATATTAGAAAAAAGTAGATTTTGAATTGTATTATTAAAATCATATACACTCAGTGCTTGTTATTTCTGGGAGTTATGTTCTATAAAGTTGCCACCAACACCGACTTAGTGAATGCTAAACTACTTACTGTTCCTAGGGAAAATACAGGGTGAGGAAATTCTATCACAGTATTACCATCAACCAATTGATATGTAACTTTATTTTATGTGTGTTTCTACTTAAAGACACTATGTATAATAGATTAGTGATTCATTAACTCTGAACTCACAGCTAACAGCACTGTAATTCATGCCTCCATTAAGCACATCTAACATATATTTTCTCCATAAGGCATATGACAGCCTTCTTGTGCTTCGGAGTACTAGCCAACACTTTAGCACTTCATTGGGGGGCCATTTTAAATAACAAAATCACCAGGAGAAAGAACAAAAGTGGGGAAGCTCTCTCTTATATGAGAACCAAAACATTGCTTTGACTGACCTCCCTCAGCTGGAAACATGTGCATCAGGCTACTCAAATTTTTCACGATTTTATGCATGTCTGCTTATAACCTCAAAATTGCCATGAGTATTAATTTTGTTGTTACAAATGAATTTTAGCAAATGGGAAAACTCTCAAATGCAGAATCCATAAAAATGAGAGTTAACTGTATTTCAAATGAGAAATTAGGGTCAGAGCATTGGAACCAAGATTCAGACTCAGATCTATTTTTTTTTCCTTGCAGTTTTTGGCCAGGGCTGGGTTTGAACTGCCACCTCGAGCATATGGGGCTGGCGCCCTACTCCCTTGAGCCACAGGCGCCACCCCAGACTCATATCTGTTAATATTTGAATCCAAAGACCACCCTTTCCCTGCTTTTCAAAGAATGTTAGACTCAGAATTTTTTTAATTCTTTCTCACTAGTTTTTTCTTATTGGTTTTACAAATAATAGTAACAAAATAATAAAATTATTTTTCTTTATTTTAGGCTGAGAAACTTAATTATAAGGATAAGAAACTGAACATTGGTCCAGCAATAAGAAAACAACAAGTAGGGATCCCTCGTATGTATTGCGAACTAATGTATTTTTCAAGATTTTTACATGATTCTTTTCTGAAATATTAGGCTTTTATAGAACTTTGATTCTTAATCGTTTTTCATTTAATAGTTATTTTAGCAAAGTTGGTCAAATGTATATTTTTTATCACAAATTAATGTATCTCAAGTTTTTTGTCTAGGGAAAATTTGATATTTAATTATATTGTATACAACTTACATCTTTAAAGGAAAAATTATTCTGTGATGAATAATAATTTTGTTAAAATAACAAAAGTAGTTGTAAATAACTTAGAATTACTAATGAGAAATTTTTCTAATTAGAAAAGTAATTTAAAATTAATCAGTAAAAATAAAGTGAAAATGTAGAATCAATATCAGAAACTAGCTATATGGCATATACTATATGATCCAACTATGTGTCATAATTATCAAAGGGAACAATCCCTAAAGAATTAGGAATTGGCTAAGTGATGTGTGTACCTTCTTCAAATTTCTATAATGCTTTCAACTCTTTTTTTCACTCCTCACATTTATTAAATTAGGCATTTTTATAGTTAACTTTTTACCTATAGTATCTGTTAAAATCTGTAATGGAGTCTTTGGCTCAATGGAGAAACTTGACATAACATTAGAAACTAGCTTTTTGTTTTCTTAGCCACATCCTAGTGTCTGGTAGAATGTTTCAAACATTGAGTAGTTTAACTTTTACTTAGTATTTGTTAATGTAGTAAGTTAATACAAAATGGAATGTATTAAACATGGCAGAATGCTGAATATTTTCAGATGACTATTGTTAGTTGCAAAAGTTAAGCTATAACTTGTAGTAACAAGTATAATGTAATGTAGCCCATTATCGCCAGCAGTAGGTACTAAGTAATAATGTTTATATTATGACCCATCAGTTGTTAAAATAGAAAATAAGTTAGAGCTATGCTGAATGCTTTCTAATGTACAAGTAGTCTTTTAAGAACTGTTCCAGTGCAAGGTCAGTGTTGTAGTTTTCATTTATTTCGTTTAATCTTCACAGAAACCTATGAAGATTTTTAAATAGAAAATTCAGTCTTAGGTAAAGTCATTGTTTTAAAAAGTTTCTGCTGAAATACTCCTAAGGTACAGAGAGTTAATCTTGGTATATGTGGGTCTAACCCAATACAGCATATCAGAATTGCAAGTTTTCTTTGAAGTCTCCTGGTTTATGCAAAAACTTCATGCACAGTTTGCAGTCCGTTTCATACTATCATATTTAATATAAAAAATACTGCCCTCAAACAGTTATTTGAGTAAAACTGAGGCTGTAAGTAGATTACTATGTTTAGCATTTGACTGTTCATATTTTCTGACACATCATCCCATATCCAAGTCTGACATGTTGGGAGTTAAATAACCAAAGGGTGAGTATTAGCATGAGCCTTCAAATCCAGGACTGCTTGATTTCAAAGCTGTTTATACTTTTCTGCAAAGAAAAATAGGTATTAAAAGTAAGTTTTCATAATAAAAGCGATTCTTAATTTTATCTGAAATCTTATTACTTCTTTCCATCTCCATTATCCACACCCTAGCCACAGCTAACCACTTGGATTACCTTGTGAAAAGACTAGACTCTGAATCTAGTCTTGCTACTTTCCAATCCATCATTCACAAGACAGCCAGAGTGATCTTTCAAACATGTGCAATTTATCATCTTATTCTCAGCTTATTTTGAGCTATTCTTCCCTGCTATAGCTTTCTCTCAGAACATACCATACTCTTCTTCTCAGGACTCTAATATATGTACTATTTACTTTACCTCGAAGGTGCTTTGCCATTTTATTCATTCTTTAAAGCTCAGCCAAAGAATAATTTTCTCACAAATGTTTCATACTCAGGGGGTGCCAAAAAAAAATGTATACACATTTTAAGAGAAGAAAGAAATTATATTAAAATTGTAATATTCAGTATATACCGATAACAAAAGATGACTATAAGTCACTTTTTAGCACCTCTTGTAATTGCAGAAGTCAAACATGACTTGAGTTTTACAATTTTATTTACATAAAACAATTAAAATGTTCAGTATAGTACCCTATACAGTAGAGTACTTCTTCATGTATTTCTCAAAATTGTATTTAATTACTTATAATTAACTAATGACTGTCCTCCCTACCAGAACCTTATTTGTGTGAGGATAGAGACCATGCCATGTCCATTTTTTAAATTTTTTGCTGTATCACTAAGGC
>NW_003852665.1:73219-76296 GCF_000181295.1 Otolemur garnettii | reverse complement strand
ATATATATATATATATATATATATGTACACACACACACAATTTGGGGGGTTTGGGGGGGTTTTCTTGACTTAAGTTAGCCTGGGAAAAAGATGGAGACACCAGACAAGCCACATGAAGACTTGTAATCATGTTTGCAGCAGCAGCAAAGGGAGACTAAATAAAGAATAGATAACAGAAATAAAAGATAATTGTAGTATGAATGAATGCTTGCTGATAGTAGACCCAGAGAATTAAATGGGTAGAAACAAAATGTCTTCAGGAAAGAAGAGTATCCTCCAACTTCACTGCCTCTATCATTTTTGAACTTTTACTAATGAAAGGTCTAGCCAAGATCTGAGGAAGTTTACTACTGTGTCTATAGTCTTCCAGTAACTCTATACTGTAATTTGTGTTTTTAAAAATAATAATCTAAATTGTTAAGCTCTGTGTTTCATTATACAGGTGTTAGACTCTGAATTGGTAAATTTTTAGTATTTCCTATTAACATTTTTTAATCACCTTAAGCTAAAAAAGCTCTAATATTTTGAAAATACATGCTTCAATGAGTGATATTTTAACACGGGGAATTTTTTTTAAATACTGTGACATTCAGATTTTACTGTAGCTATTAAGGTGCATGTTGACATAAATATTTTACCTAAGTGTTGAGAAATTATATTTTAAAAGCTAAATTGAACATTTTAATTATTATTTTTTAATCTTTGCTTTAGGTTCTAGTATAATGCCAGCAGCTGGAACAATGTATTTAACAACTTCAACTGGATACCCTTATACTTACCATAATGGTGTTGCTTATTTTCATACTCCAGAGGTAACTTCTGTCCCACCACCGTGGCCTGTAAGTAATTTCACTCAAGAAGGATGTCTATTTATTACTGTCAAATTTTTTAAATTTTGTTTTATTTCTGAACTATTTCAACCACAGGCAATTACAAATAATAACAACACACATGTTCCTACCACCCAAATTAAACAGATGTGAACATTTTGCCACACTTTAAGTTCTTAAAGAAGGGAACACAAGACATATTGAAATACCCCATTGCTTTGCCCACTTTTTTCATCAGAAAGAACCAGAATATTTTTACTGTCCATTTTATGTGTTTTCATTACAAATGTAAATATTCTTAAATGATATTCTAGCTGGTTTTTATATTGTATCAATAATCTGGTTTTCCTACCCATTATTAAGTTTTTGAGATCAAACCATCTTGATCCTTTTTTAGATTATACCATGATCCTTGTATATCTAGTTCACTTATTTTACTATTTTATCATATTCTATTATGTGAGCATACTATAATTTTTTATATATCTCTGGTTTTTGAGTTGGGGGCAACACAGTCCCTCTCTCTCACCCCAGGTAGAGTGCAGTGGTGGCATTATCATAGCTCACTGCAACCTAAACTCCTGCACTCAAGCATCCTCCTGCCTCAATTTCCCAAGTAGCTGGTATAATAGGCATGTGCCACTATCCCTGGATAATTTTGCTGTTTTTAGTAGAGACTGGGTCTCACTCTTGCTCAGGCTGGTCTCAAACTCCTGAGCTCAAGCAATCCACCTGCTTCAGCCTCTCAGAGTTCTAGGATCACAGGCCTGAGCCATTGTACCTGGCTTATATTCCTCTATTGATATATATTTTAAGTTTTTCTACAAATAAAGGTACATTGAACATCTAGGTCTTCTATATAGTATATGAAAGTTCCAGGGAAGTGGTTTTCTAAGTTTTGCTTTTATGTCTCCTAAAATTAATTTTTAAAAATTATGAATACACTCATTTTTAAGTTGATATCTGGAATTTATCATGTTTAGTTTAGGTATATTGTATGTTGTAGATTTTTTAAAATATATTTTATCAAAACTTTATTTCTATAGAGTTAGCTAATCTTAATAATGCAAAGTATTTGCTGTATAATTCAGTTAACAAACTAGTCAAACACATAAAACTAGCCAGCTAAATTAAACTTGCTTTCTATTAGACAATTCTGACTTTATTTTTAGATTCAAATAAATGAGTTAATATGTATCCATGTGACCATCAATTAATTTAAGTGTTCCCTGATGAAATAAAGATGGTGTCATCTCCCCTTTAACATTTCTTACAAAAGCTCTTTTTGCTTTGCTGCCTTCCCTTTCTCAGGGCATTGTCTTCTTGGATTGTCTATTTGTTTGATGCCCTGTTGGTGTTTATATTTCAGAAGAAAGCATTATAACAAGACCCAGAAGGAATGAGAAGTGTGCCTTTCTTTAGGGAAGGAAAAAGGTGATAGGAAAAGGAGAGTTTTTAAAAGAAGAACCCAGGCCAGGAGCAGTGGCTTACACCTGTGATCCTAACACTCTGAGAGGCTGAGGCAGGTGGATTGCTTGAGCTCAGGAGTTGGAGACCAACCTAAGCTATAGCAAGACCCTGTCTCTACTAAAAATAGAAAAATTAGCCAGGTGTTGGGTCAGGTAGCCTATAGTCCCAGCTACTCGGGGAGCTGAGGCAGGAGGATCACGTGAGCCCAGGAGTTTAAGGTTGCAGTGAGCTAGGCCACAGCACTAAACTCCAGGGCAACAGAGTGAGACTCTGTCTCAAAAATAATAAATAAAATAAATAAAAGAACAATCCATACTACATAGACATGTTCACAGGCAGATCACATAAGAAAGCAGTACAAAGTTTACGATCTAAAAATTAGTACTTTTATTAAAGTTCTGCATGCCCCTGAATCACTGGAAAATTTTTGTGTTCCCCTAGTATACCTTGGTCTAGTCTAGGATATATGGATAGAATTTCACATACATGTTATATGCATGTCTTTCACTAGACTTTGCCAAATAGCTCTTTAAAGTTTACACTCTTGCCAACAATTTATGAGAACTCTGATTTTGCCACAACCTGCCAATCTTCAAAATTACCAGATTTTTACATTTATGCTAACATTATTATGCAATGGCATTTTGTTTTACTTTCCACTGGCCTAATTACTGGTTAGATGGAAAATATTTTCATAAATTTATTATATTTATTGGCCATTTCAGTTTCTTCTGTGAACTGCCTATTCATATTCATTGTCTGTTTTTCATTTTGTGA
>NW_003852665.1:58915-72719 GCF_000181295.1 Otolemur garnettii | reverse complement strand
AAAAAAACCTTGGACTTACATATCAATCCATTCTTTTACTACTGTTTTGAAATGAATCGTATGTCAGATACCAAATTTCCATGTGTGTGGGTCTCTCCTTGGACTCTCTATTCTGTTCCATTTATATATTTATTTGTTCTACCCAATTCTGTTTTAATTACCGTTACTTTATAATGAGTCTTGAAATCATGTAGGACAAATTTCTTACTTTGTTCTTCTTTAGGAGTCTCTATTCTTAAGTCTTTGCTTTTATAAAAGTGTAAGTTTTTTTTTGGCCGGGGCTGGGTTTGAACCTGCCACCCTTACCATATGGGGCTGGCGCCCTTACTCCTTGAGCCACAGGTGCCAAACTTGTAAATTTCCTAAGTCAGCTTCTTCAGTTCTGTGAAACGCCCTTGTTAAGTTTTTAGTAGAATTGCATTATATATGCAGATTAATTGGGAAGATTTTAGTATTTTATATCAACTCTTAACCATCCATGAACATGATACTCTTTTATTTAGATCTTTTATTTCCATCCATCAAAAAAGTTTTATTTCTTCATAGAAATCAGGACATTGTCTGTTAAATTTATTCTTAGCACCCTATAGTTTTTGTTGCTTTTATGAAGAATATCTTAAAATTGTATTTCCTAATAGACATAGCTAATGTATGATAATTTTTTTTATTTTTCAGTGTTGATATTCTATCAGTAACCCTACCAAACTCTCATTTAAGCAGTCATTTATGATTCAATATACTTCACTTTCTTTTTATTCTTTTGTTTCTCATTTTTTCCCCTTGAGTTATTGCACTGGCCGTGTCTCTGCTACAGTATTGGTGTCTAACAGTTACATAAACAATGATGACATTATGACCTTGTTCTTAAAAAAGTTCATGGACAGGGTGGGATTTCCAATAGGAGGCAACAAGTTTGAAAAGCAGCGTTTGCTGATTTTTTATTTTGCCTGTGGCTGCTCCCCAAACTCTATACCTTCCTGTGGATGGCTGGCGCTACCCTTGGCAGGAAATTTCCAAGATGGAAATGTTGTCCTTCCCTAGATATAATGTAGCTGAGATTAGGATTCATATTTATAACAAGATTTTAATAGAAGCTGATGCCTGAAGTCTTGTACATGATCTATATGAAAGCCTTAAGAGTAGTTAGAATAAAACAAAACTAGTATATCCAGAAGACCAAAATTCACACTGTAACAAAAATATTTGTACCAGAATGTTTATTGCAGCCCAATTCATAATTGCTAAGTCATGGAAGAAGCCCAAGTGCCCATTGACCACGAATGGATCAATAAATTGTGTGATATATACACCATGGAATATTATGCAGCCTTAAAGAAAGATGGGAGACTTTACCTCCTTCATGTTTACATGGATGGAGCTGGAACATAGTCTTCTTAGCAAAGTATCTCAAGAATGGAAGAGAAAGTATCCAATATACTCAGGCCTACTATGAAACTAATTTATAGCTTTCATATGAAAGTTATAACCCAATTGTAGCCCAAGAATATAAGGGAAAGGGAGGGGAGGGGAGGGGGAGTACGGGAGGAGGGAGGGTAATTGGTGGGACCACACCTATGATGCATCATACAAGGGTACATGTGAAACTTACTAAATGTAGAATATAAATGTCTTAACACAATAACTAAGAAAATGCCATGAAGGCTGTGTCAACCAGTTTGATGAAAATATTTCAAATTGTATATAAAACCAGCACATTGTACCCCATGACTGCATTAATGTACACAGCTATGATTTAATAAAAAAAAAAAAACTATTTACCTTTGGGATAAGAAAAGGAACAAGTTCATTGAGCCACCATTAAACTTTACATTACATATGAAGTCTGACAATTAAGTTTGCAAACTCATCCTAGAAAAAGTGGTACATACCTCATTGCTGAATATCACTACTGAATATCAATAGTTACCTTCAAAGTACTCCCCTTAAGAAGCAGTGCGCTGATACCAGCACATAGCCCACCTTTAAAACCAATTTTGGAACTCTTTCTGGAATAGCCATCAGAGCTGTCAGTGTTTCAGGTCTGACAATTAAGTTCTTGAACACATCCTAGAAAAACTGCTTTAAAGGGTGATAAGGTGCTGGCATCAGTGCATAACTTTCCAAAGTGAGTACTTCAAAAGTGACTATGGTGATAATTCAGCAATGAGATACGTAGCACGTTTTCTAGGATGAGTTTGCAAACTTAATTGACCTCATATTGTAGGCTTTATTTTTTTTCTAAGCCAGAAATCTGGATTTTATTCTTTTTTTAATTTCAAAATATTAAGATTTTTGTTACATAGGTAGCTTTTGCAATGCTTGAGTCAAGGCTGTAAGTATGTCCATCACCTAAATAGTGTTCACTGTCCCCATTAGGTAGGATTTTACCCCTCTGCTCTTTCACCATCCCCCCTGCTTGATTTCCAATGACATACATCCTTCTGTGCACCTTGAGGCCCCTTGGTTAATTCATTTTATTAGAGAGTATATATGGTGGTGGATTTTGTCCATTTTGGGGGTACTTCACTTAGGACAATGCTTTCTAGTTCCATCTAAATTTCTGCAAAAGGCATTAATTCATCCTTCTATGACTGAGTAGTACTCCATAGTATATATATGCCACACTTTGTTAATCCACTCAAGAGTTGATGGGCATTTGAGTTGATTCCACATCTTTGCAATTGTGAATTGTACTGCAGCAATCATTCAAGTGCTGGTGTCTTTTTGATAAAAATGACTCTCTTCCTTTCAGTAGATACCCAGTAGTGGGATGGCTGGATCAAATGGTAGGTCTACAGTTAGGTCTTTGAGAAATCTCTATACTGTTTTTCACAAAGGTTATACTAATTTTCAGTCCCACCAAGAGTCCAGAAGCACTTCTTTCTCTCTGCATCCACACCAGCATCTGTTGCTTTTGGATTTTTTAATAAAAACCATTTAAACACAGGTGAAGTAATATCTCATTGTGGTTTTAGTTTGCATTTCCCTGATGGTTTGTGATGCTGAGCATTTTTTCATGTGTTTGGCCATTTGTCTGTCTTCTTTTGAAAAACTTCTGTTCATGTCTTTTGCCCACTTTTTAGTGACATTTTTTTTTTGTTACTAATATGAGTTCTTTGTAGATTTTGGATATTGGTCCTTTACTGAGTATATAGTTTGCAAATATTCTCTCCCATTCTGTAGGCTGTGTGTTTGCTCTGTTGATTGTTTCCTTAGCTGTGCAGATGCTTTTTACTTTAATCAGACCCCATTTATTTATTTTTGTTATTGCTATAATTGCCTTTGGAGTCTCAGTGGTAAATTCTTTGTCTAGGCCAATATTTAGAAGAGCTTTTTCCTACATATTCTTATAGAATTCTTATTATTTGATGCTTTATATTTAAGGCTTTTATCCATCTTAAATTAATTTTTCTGAGTGGTGAGAGAAGTCCTGTTTTGTTCTGCATGTAGCTATCCCATTTTCCCCACACCATTTACTGAATAAGGCTTATTTTCCCTGGTATATGTTGTCTGCTTTGCTGAAGATCAGTTGGCTCTTGGGTCTGTGTCTCTATTTGTGTGCCGTTCCTTGCTGTATTGGTAGTATTAGTTTGAAGTCAGATAATTTGATGCCCCCAGATTTGTTCCACTTGCTAAATATTGCTTTGGCTATTCAGGCTCTTTTCTGATTCCAAATAAGGCATGGAATTATTTTTTCTAGATCTGTGAAATATGACATTGGTATTTTGATGAGGATTGCGCTGAATCTGTAGATCACTTTAGGTAGCATGGACATTTTACAATGTTGATGGCTCAGTGCCTGTGGCTCAAGTGGCTAAGGTGCCAGCCACATACACCCAAGGTGGTGGGTTCAAATCCAGCCCAGGCCCACCAAACAACAATGACGGCTGCGACCAAAAAATAGCCAGGCGTTGTGGCGGGTACCTGTGGTCCCAGCTACTTGGGAGGCTGAGGCAGGAGACTTGCTTGAGCCCAGGAGTTGGAGGTTGCTGTGAGCTGTGATGCCATGGGACTCTACCCAGGGGGACAGCTTGAGGCTCCTGTCTCAAAAAAAAAAATGTTGATTCTACTTATCCATGAGCATATGTTTTTCCATTTGTTTGTGTCATCTGTGATTTCTTTACTTAGTGTTTTGTATCTCTTGTAGAGATCTTTCACCTCCTCAGTATTTTTTCTTGTAGCTGTTGTAAATGGTATTGAGTCTTTGATTTGATTCTTAGCTTGACTGTTAAACTGATATATAGAAATGCTACTCATTTGTGTACATTGATTTTGTACCTGAGACTTTTCTGAATATATTTATTAATTCATGGAATCTCTTGGTGGGGTCTTTAGGATTTTCTAAATACAAAATCATATATTCAGTGAAAAGCAATAATTTGACCTCCTCTTTCTTGATTTGGATATTCTTTAATATCTTTCTCTTGCCTGATTGCTCTAACTAGAATTTCCAGCACATTCTTGAATAGAAGAATTCTATTTTTCTATTCTTGCCTCTCTTGTTCCCATTAGGGGAAATGCTTTCAATTCTCCATTCAATATGATGGTGGCTATGGATTTGTCATATATGGCTTTTATAATTTTGAGGCACTTTCTAAGCTTTAGAAGGTGTCTGGGTTTCTTAACCTTCCATTTGGGACAAGAATTTCTTAACCTTCTATTTGCAAAATTATTTCTTTGTTGTGAAAGGCTGTTCTGCGCATTGTGGGATGTTTAGAAGTGTCCTTAACCTACCCATATTTATGACAGCCAAAAATATCTCCTAAGACTTCCAGATATTCCCTAGGGGGTAAAATTACCCAAGTTTGAGAATTACTGCCCTAAATCAATTAAGGAAGTTATTTTTGTTATGTTTACTAAGAGATTTTAATCATAAAAAATATTAATTTTAACAAATACTTTTGTATCTGCTGAAATTATAATTTCTCTCCTTTAATTTATTAATATCATAAATTCTGTTAGTTTTCTTTTTTTAGACAGTCTTACTCTGTTGCCCCAGGCTAGCATGCCATAGCATCATAGCTCACAACCTCAAACTCTTGAGATCAAGCACTCCTCTTGCCTTAGCCTCCTGAGTAGCTGAAACTATAGGCACCAGCCACAATGCCCAGCTAGTTTTTCTGTTTTTAGGAGTGATGGGATCTCACTCTTGCTCTCATTGTTCCCCTAAGCTCAGGTGATCCACTCACCTGGGCCTCTCAGAGTTCTAGAATTAAAGGCATGAGGCACCACCTCCAGCCTATTAGTTTCTAATGTTAATCTCTGATGCAATTTTCTGAACATATAGTCCATGAATTGTACAAAACTACGATACTTTTCTTCAGTTTTGGGAAGGCAAACATTAAAAAAAACATGTGTTAGACCCCGTGTTACCAGTTGAATTTTAATTGCTCTGTTACAGTTTATTTTACTTATCTTACTGTACAGCTTGCCTATTTTATTAATGATCTGGTTTTAAGTAATCTTTTTGGAGGATCCCTCTTTTTCTTTGAACAATCAGGTGTTATTTGTACTTTCTTCAGACATAGATAAATCACTTATAAATTTAGTATACAATTAACACATTTAAATGTCAAATTACTAAAATAACAACATTTGACAGATGCTTCAGTAAAAATGTATTTTAATTAAATGTATAACAAGGAGAGTTGAATGTTGATTATTTGTAAGTAGTAGGGAAATCAGATATGATTATTCATTCAGTTCTAAGTTCTTTTGCAAGCATTAACTATCTACTGCTGGTCTCCCCAATAGAAATAAGAAGTATGACACTATTCTAGCTGCCATTTTCCTATAAATATTCCCTTAGAGCTATGTTTTCATAATCCTTAGAGGTGATACATTTAGGACTGAAAGCAACTTCTCTAATGGTTGTTTTAGTATTACTAAGGAAATGAAACCACACAGAATTGGAAATACTATGATGACTTTAATAAATAGAGTTGGCAATAATATTAAAAAGAGGTAGAAAAATAGTATTTCTAATTATAAACCATAGTTTACTGGGTTTAGGTAATTAGAGATGAATTTTATTATGAATGATTTTAAAATATTTTTGCCTAAAATAAATTTTCTATTTTTATCTCCTCTTATGTAGTCACGTTCTATATCTAGCTCCCCTGTGATGGTAGCTCAGCCTGTTTATCAACAACCTGCATATCACTACCAGGTAAACATTAAATTACAGTTAAAATTCTCTGGTAATTTCTTGTCCTTTTTCAGATAATTTTCATTTATTCCTTTCTCATGCAACCATTCTACAAATTAAAAAGAGATAGTTAAGCCTTGATAGCATGTTTTTTTTTCTCTTTTATGAGAGAACTAAATAAATGTTATTCTAAAAGATAGATTGTTTACTCCTTTTACCAAATGTAATGAGGTCAGTTTTGCTCCCTCTGGCTAACATTTAATCTAAAAGATACAGGTATTAAACCACAAGTTTGTTTTTTAATGTACTGTTAACACTGTGTCAGTTTTCATGCTGTAATATTTAACATGGCATGTATTAAAATGAGTAATATATAGTGGTTTGTTATATATTATGACAACCTTTTTTAGTTAAACAGAACTCTTCCTTTCATTAATTCTAGTGGGAAGCTGGGGATAAGTGAACTATAAGGTCAGACCATTTTAGTCTATAGCAGAGTAGACCAAATACAGCCAGCAGCCTGTTTTTGTAAATAAAGCATTATTGGACCACAGTCTCATCTGTTTGCTTACTGTCTGTGGCTGTTTTTGTGCTATAGTGGAAGAATTGAGTAGTTGCAAGAGAGATCTTATGCCTGCAAAGCTTAAAATATTAAAATACACTCTAACCCTTTATTTAAACAAAAAAAAAAATTGCCAACCTCTAGTCTATAGCATTCAGCTGTAAAATCATTCTTTCATAACCTCTGGAATAGAAGATGAGCTTTATATTTCTGTTGCTTTTTTTTATTTGAACTTTTTAAATAGACCCATATGAAATGTTAAGGTTACTAGAACCCTTTTTACTATTAGATTTGGTTGAGGGGGTCAGTTATTTTTTAATTTTATTACCCTGCTAAAAATTAAAAGTGTTTCCTTCACTTACTAAAAATGAACGTAACAATAGCATTTATTTAAAATACATATGTAGTATGATTTTTCCTAAGCTGTCTGTCTCAGAATTTCAGCAGAGACCCCCAAAGACAGAGACAGTACCAAATCATTTGCTAAAACAGGCCAAAAATTGTGAAACCAGTTTTGAGACTTTAGCTCATTGTTTACCTTGAGCACGTATGAGAGGTGGTTGAGATTGATAGAGAAGATTGGCAACAAGGCTTACAACAAGAGAGCTGTTAGACTGCTTTTGCCTTTTCCCTCTTCCCTCACCAAGTAAATTACATAAGGCAGTAGCTCACTTAATATATCTGTATTATGAAATGTTTCTAATATGCTTTAATTTTACACACTGACTCTGGTTTTCTGCTTGACACAAATTATAAAATTGAAGGTATGTTGTCTAGATATACTCAGGAATGATTTTGGCACAATAATATATCATGATATTTTGTAATATAAAAATTCACTTCAGGTATTGCTTTTCAGTTACATACTATCATTCTGCCCTTAAAATTGCCACTTTAAGGCTATGTTAACCAGTTTGGTGAAAATATTTCAAATTGTATATAAAAGCAGCACACTGTACCCCATAACTGCATTAATGTACACAGCTATGATTTAATTAAAAAATTGCCACTTTAATAAGAATCTTTCTTTGCTCTTTCTTTTTACAAATTCTAAGATTGAGACTTTCGTCGGTTTGTTAGTCAAAGCAGGTACTGCATAGTTTTATTGGTACTACCTCCTTCATGTTATTTCACCCTCCATAGGTAGACAGTGGTTTAACTTATCTAACAGATTCACACATTGATCATTTTATTTCAAGATGTTTATTAAAGTATTTTCCTAAGAGATACATATTATCCTGCATTTTGGATATATTATATAAAAAATAGACTTTGCATTATCTTGGTCATTATTTTAGTATAGTAATACTCCGTGGCAGCTGAAGTAGTGAGGACTAAATTTAAAGTGGTTTGGTTTAGATAGTAGATCCATGGGATTATCTTATTCCTTTTTTCTGTTTTTTGAATTTAAAATTGAAAAAAAAAACTATTGAAAGTGAATAACAAGAATAAAACATTCATTATTAGGAAATAATACAAACTATCTTAAGAAATAAAAAGTCTATCCTTTATATTTTCTTCTTACAATAAGTACCTTAAATGAATTGACCTTTTTTAATAACAACTATATTTAGATACAATTCACATAATGTACAATTCACCTATTAAGATATAATTGAGTGCTTTTTACTAAATTCAGAGTTGTGCAACAATAGAATCAATTTTTGAACATTTAAGTCACATCTCCCCTACAAAAAAATAAAATTTATATCTTTTAGCAGTTATTCCTCTTTTCCCCCCATCCCAATCCTAGGCAACCAGTAATCCATTTCTTTGTTTTTATAATTTGCCTATTCTGGATATTTCATATGAAAAGAATCATACAATATATGGTCTTTCACAACTGGTTTCTTTTTGTTACCATAATGTTTTCAAGATAGATTTATCTATGTGGTGATATACATCAGTACTTTATACCTGAAGAATATCTTATTGTATGGATATACTGAAACGACGTTTTGTTTATGCATTCATCAGATGATGAACAGGATTGTTTCTACTTTTTGGCTGTTAGGAATAATGCTAGGATGGACATTTGTACACAAGTTTTTGTGTGAACATATGTTTTCATTCTCTTAGGTCTTATACCTAAAGTGGAATTGCTGAGTCATACGGTAATTTTATGTTTAACTTTTAAGGACATTTCAGACTACTTTTCTGAAAAAAGAGCTGCACCATTTCATATTCCTACCAGCAGATTAAGAAGGTTCTAATTTCTCCACATACTTGCCAACACTTATGATTTACTTTTTTGATTATGGCCCTCCTAGTGGGTATGAAGTGGTATGTTGTGGGTTTGATTTGTATTTCTCTGAAAACTAATCATGTCAAGCATCTCTTCATGTGCTTATTGGTCATATGTATGTTTTCTTTGGGGAAGTCTATTCATGTCTCACCCATTTTAAGTTGGGTTACTTACCTGTTTATTATTAAGTTGTAAGAGTTCTTTATATATTCTTGATATAAGTTCTTTATTTTCTTCCATTCTGTCAGTTAGATTTTAATTTCTGCAAAAGTTTTGATAAAGTCCAATCTATTTTTTCTTCTGTTGCTTTGCTATTTGTGCTTTTTGCTGTCATAATTTTTAAAACATTTCCTAATTCAATATCACAAAGATTTATGCCTATGTTTTCTTGTAAGAGTTTTATAGTTTTAGATATTAACATTTAAGAATCTGATCCATTTTCAGTTAATTTTTGCTTTTCTTAAATTTTTACCTATGTTTTGAGGGTTCAACTTGATTTTCTTGCATGTAGATGTCCAGTTTTAACACTTGTTATAATCTGAGTGGTTTATTGGTTTTATTTCTTTCTTTTTTTTCCATTTTAGGGCCCTGCACAGTGTCTACCAGGACAGTGGCAGTGGGGTGTTCCTCAGGTAAATATCAACTTTCAGTATTTAATTTAAAAGCCTTATTCATTTGTATTCTTGTGAAAACTGCATGAATACTAAAGTCAGAAACTTTGTAAGTTCCCTTATATGATTTTTGTAAAAATCAAATGAGATTTTGTAAGGGAAAGCATTTTATAAATGAGTACTATATAAATGTGAAAATTGCCCTTTTTTATTATTACTATTATTTGACTATTTAGCATTTGTCTAGATTAATTTCAGATTTTTCTTAATTTTGACTTATGCTCCTAAGCAAGTGTGCCATTTTCCAGATTTGGTAATAAATAGTCCAAAAAGACATTTTTCCACTTCTGTGAGAAATCACCATGGTGAGAGTTGATGTCTGTGCCAGTTTAAATGCCATAATTTATATTACTATCGCCTTTAGTGGTGATCTTAGTATATACATAATTACTATCAGAATTTATGTATGAGATCCTGAGGTACTAAGGACATTTAGTACTTACCAGTGATAAAATTCTTTAACGACATTTACACAGTCTGAATTTTTATCAACCCAGAGTTTCTACTCTGTTGCTAAGATACTTCTCTGTACTATCCCTGAAAAAGAATTTTAGAAAAATACGAAACAAATATTTTTCTCATCTGTTGGGTAAGTCATTTAGAATAGTCTATTAGAAATTACCAATCATATTTGAATTAGAAATATGGTTTTGTGTTTCAGTCTCCTGCCTCTTCTGCACCATTCTTATACCTGCAACCTTCTGAAGTTATTTATCAACCAGTGGAAATTGCACAAGATGGTGGATGTGTTCCTCCTCCACTGTCTCTGATGGAAGCTTCAGTTCCAGAGGTATATATTGGTCTTTTTTTTTTTTTTTTGGTTTTTGGCTGGGGCTGGGTTTGAACCCGGCACCTCCAGCATATGGGGCCAGCGCCTTACTCCTTTGAGCCACAGGTGCCACCCCGGTATATATTGGTCTTAAAGTAATTGATCTATCACTACCTTAAGATTTCTTTTTAAAGTTTGTTCAAGACCCTCATTGAAGCCACTTCATCTTAATTTTCTTTGATTTATTCACTTCTTTTCTCCTTTTTTATATCTAAAAATGCTTCATCTTAGACTTCTTCATAAACTAGTTCTGAACCATTCCCCAAGTCACCTGTTCACTCCTCTAGACTAATCTTTTACTCAAGCTCTTTGAAATAGTAAAATACCAAATGCTTTTCCCTCTCTTTTTGTCTGAGCATACAATTAAGCCAAAAAAGAAAAACATTATTTAAAAATTCTTTCTTCATGGCCGGGTGTGGTGGCTCATGCCTATAATCCTAGCACTCTGGTCGGCCAAAGCAGGTGGATTACCTGAGCTCAAGAGTTCAAGACCAGCCTGAGCAAGAGCGAGACACCCATCTCTAAAGATAGCCAGGCTTTGTGGTGGTCACCTGTAGTCCCAGCTACTCAGGAGGCTGAGGCAAGAAAATTGCTTGAACCCAAGAATTTTGAGGTTGCTGTGAGCTGTGACACCACAGAACTCTACTGAGGGTGACAAATTGAGACTCTGTCTCAGAAAAAAAATTCTTTCTTCAAAAATATAAATTAAATTTAGGCTTAGCACCTGTGGCTCATGTGGCTAAGGCGCCAGCCACATACACCTAAGGTGGTCGGTTCGAATCCATCCCCACCTGCCAAAAGAACAATGACAGCTACAACCAAAACATAGCCACGTGCTGTGGCGGGTGACTGTGGTCCCAGCTACTTGGGAGGCTAAGGCAGGAGACTCGCTGGAGCCCAGGAGTTGGAGGTTGCTGTGAGCTGTGATGCCACCACACTCTACCCAGGGAGATAGCTTGAGGCTCTGTCTCAAAAAAATATATATATATATAATATATATAAATTAAATTTATAACTACAAATTATATACATTATCTTCAGTGTCTTTAAATTATACTCCTGATTCATTACAAATAGCTTTACCATCTGTGTGCCAGGAATTATGCATGGTATGTTTTAAACGGTGTTATAGAGAGATGAGCAAATTAGTACTCACCTCCCACTTTGACTGGATTGTTTATTTTTATATTGCTAAGGTTTATAACATTGCAATTTTGTTCTGAATCAATAATCCAATTCACAGTTGGATGTTAATGTTTACCATTAGTATATTTATTAGGATTTTTCTATTCTTTGTCTCATCCTCTCCCTTAATTTTTTTGTGGTTACCTTTTTCCCCCCAGATTTACTGAAGTGTAATTGACAAATATGGTATAAAATATACAACATAATGTTTTGATACATGTATACATTGTGAAATGATTACTCCAATCAAGCTAACCCATCATCTCACACAGTTGTCTCTTTTTATTTGTGATGAGAACATTTAAGATGTATTCTTAGTGATTTTCAAGTATATAATAGATTAACAGTAGTCATCATACTATACAGTAGATTTCCAGAACATATTCATTCTGTCTAACTGAAACTCTGTACCCTCTGGCCAACATCTCCCCATCCCCTGTGCCTACCCTTGGCAACATCTCTCTGCTTCTGTGAATACAACTTTGTCATATTCCACATGTAAGTGAAGTCATGTGGTATTTGTCTTTCTCTGTCTGGCTTATTTCACTAAGTATAATGTCTGCCAGATTCATCCATGTTATCACAAATGACAAGATTTTCTTCTTTTTTAAGGCTATATTAGAATTCCATTGTGTATTTAGATATCAAATTTTCTTTATCCATTTATCTGTTGAAAGACCCTGAGGTTGATTCCTTAGGGGCTATTATGGGTAATGCTCCGATAAATATGGGGGTGCATATAGCTTTTAGACATCATTTCATCTTTTTTTCGATATATACCCAGTAGTTGGATTGCTAGATCATACGGTAGTATTTTTAATTTTTTGAGAAACCTCCATATTATTTTCAAAAATGGCTGTACTAATTTACATTCTCATCAACAGTGTGCAGAAGTTCCCCTTTCTCCACATCTTCATTGGAAGTCATTTTGGTTCCTAGTAAAGTCCCTTTTTATCACAGGTTTTCTGTATTGGTATGTAATAATTGCTACTTCCTTTCCTACCTTCGCCTTGCTTCACCTCCACTGGTATTCCTCAGCTAAAAGCTAGATAGTAAACACTGGCTTATTTGTGAAACGAGGACACAAGGAAAATCTATTTTGCAGGATTGATGTAAAGTGTAGAGAAGTTGTATACAGAGCTCTTTGCATAGTGCCTAGCACCCCATAAGAGGCAATTGCCATCCTATGACACACATTGCCACCCATGCCCTAATTCTCATCTACCTTTCAAAGCCAAGCTTTCTAAAACAGTAGCCTACATTCAGTATTTCTACTGCCTTCACTATCCATTTACCTCTCGCCTGTGACATTATCTTTCTGCTGAAGCCACTTTTGAAAAAGGTCCTCAGTGACTTCCCAATTGCCAAATACTTTCCTTTTTAATTTTATTTGACCTCTCAGAGACATTGTATGTACTCAAACTCTTCTAGCCTTGGTTTCCATGATTCTGCTCTCTCCCTGGCAATCCTTTTATATGCTTTTATTTTTCATTGTAAGATGATCTTTTGCTTCCCTTGATTTCATATTTGATTCATCATTACTCCGCCCTGTGTATTTACTCTGTTGTTATCCTCCATACCTATATCTGTAGCTCCAACCTCACTTGTGAGTTAGAATAATAGCCACAAGGCAGATGTGATGATTGAGACTTGAAATGTGGCAAGACTGAATTGAGATGTACTATAAAATACATACTAGGTTTTGGAGACATAGCATGAAAAATAAATAAAATATCTTGATAATTTTTGTATTTATTATACATATACTTTTATGTGATACTTTAAATATATTGCTTTAAATAAAGTAACTAAAAATTAATTTCAGCTCTTTTTCTAACATGAATACTAGAAAATTTCAAGTAATATATGTAGCTCTCATTATACCTTTTTTTAAGAGATAGGATCTCACTCTGTTGCCCCTAAGTAGCTGGACTACAGGTGGGCACCACCACACCTGGCTAATTTTTCTCATTTGTTTGGTAGCAACGGGCTCTTGTTATATTGTCCAGGCTTATCTCAAACTATTAGCCTCAAGCAATCCTCCTGGCTCAGCCTCCTAAAGTGCTGGAATTACAGCCATGAACCACTGTGCCCAGCCTCACAATATATTTCTATTTACTGGTCTGTTCTAGAGCCATCAATCTTTCTTTTTTTTTTTTTTTTT
>NW_003852665.1:55917-58895 GCF_000181295.1 Otolemur garnettii | reverse complement strand
TGTGTCACACAGGCTAGAGTGCAATGACATCATCATAACTACTAGCACATGCTGCCACACCTGGCAATTTTTTTTTTTTTGTAGTTTTTGGCCAGGGCTGGGTTTGAACCCACCACCTCTGGCATATGGAGCTTGTGCCCTACTCCACTGAGCCACAGGCACTGCCCCACACCTGGCAATTTATTTTTATTTTTCTTTTATTTGAAGACAGAGTCTCACTATGCTGCCCTCAGTACAATGCCGTGGTGTCACACCTCACAGCAACCTCAAACTCTTGGGCTTAAGCAGTTCTCTTGCCTCAGCCTCCCAAGTAGCTGGGACTATAGGTGCCCGCCACAATGCTCAGCTATTTTTTTGTTGCAGTTGTCATTGTTTAGCAGGCCCAGGCCAGGTTCAAACCTGCCAGCTTTGGTGTATGTGGCCGGTGCCCTAACTGCTGAGCTATGAGCGCTGAGCCATGCAATTTTTATATTTTAGAGAGATAGGGTCTTGCTGTGTTGCTTAGGCTGGTTTTAAGCTCCTGGGCTCAAGCCATCCTCTCTCCTTGGCCTCCCAAAGTGCTAGTATTGCAGGCATAAGGCACCATACCCAACCTATTTTTCTATCAATGGTATACCTCTACTAGAATTCCCATGAATACCACAAATTTTGCTGTCTGTCACAAACCTACTCCTCTCCACCTCCCTTCCACCACAATTACGTAAACATTAGGCTTTCCTTATATTTTATATCTCAACAAATGGTGCCATCATCTGTTGGACAAGCCATAAATCTGCTTTTACATAATCTCTTCCCCTGCCTGTTTCTCTACTGCCTCATCTTCCAGCTGTCCGTTAGTGTGTAATCCTCCTTTCAGCCATACCAAACAACCTGAGTAGATCTCCCAAATGAGGTATGTTCTTATTTACCTCTATACCCTTGCTCATACTACTACTCTCTCATTCTTTTCTTGATTCTTTAAATTCAAGCATCACCTCCACTAGGAAACTTTCTCTGACTTCCCTCCTCAACTTTCCTAAGCTAAATCAAGTAGTTGTTTTATTTTCTCCTATTTATTCCTATACATATCTCAGAGGACTTGTGGCAATTTTGACTACTATCTATGCCCCTGATCAAAATTATAAGCTAGTTAAACACAGGAAATATGTTTTTTACTCTGTTTCTGTAAATGCTGAATAAACATTTTGAATTAATAAATGAAAGGTGATACATTTTTATTCTCTTGGTTTTTTTCTAATAGCCTTATTCTGATCATGGAGTTCAAGCAACATATCACCAGGTTTATGCTCCAAGTGCTATTGCTATGCCTGCACCTGTGATGCAGCCTGAGCCAATTAAAGTAAGAAATTTGTTTTAATTTTTTTGTTTTTCTTCAGTTACATTTCAGATTTTTCAAAACTTATTCTGGAAAGGAACAACTTTGGATATTTAAATCACATTTGTGATCAGAAGTACAGAATTAGTGAACTCTGTCATGTGAAAGAAATACAACTCTAATTATAATTCCGAGTAATTAGTTTTGTAGAATTTATGAACCAGACATAGTCAGAATTTTCTTATTGTGATAATATATAACTTAAACTTTACCATTTTAACTAGTTTTAAGTGTACATTTAGTGGCGTTAATTATATTTGCAATGCTGTACAACCATCACCACTTGTGAACTCTTGTCATTCCAAATAGAAATTCTGTACCCATTAGGAAATGATTCCTTCTTTCTCCTTCCCCTTTCCCCCAGTCCCTGGTAACCTCTAATCTACTATTTTTCTGTCTCTAAGAATTTGCCTATTCTAGATATCTCATGTATAGTGCTCACACTTTGATTATCTGTGTTGATGGTATGTGATATTTATGAGGAAATGAAAACACATAATGATCTCCTCTTCCAGTTTAGCAATTGTGCTGATGCTTGCTAAATCAGATTCAGGCCAAAGAATGATAATCTATATCTGTGTATATGTTCAATATATCCTGACTATCTACTGTGTAGCAGAGAATTCTTCCTATTCTCTTATGACAGAGTTTCTTAGTGAAACTTGTTTATCATCACTTAAGGGAAATAAACTTTATCTACAGTACAGAACCACAGATTGATTAACTGTTGAGATCTTAATATGAATCTTGTGTGCAGTGTACTTTGGTGAGGAAAGTAAGCATACTCTGCAATAAAATGATGGAGACTAGCTATTTCACACTCATACTTCTGACTCATCCTATATATTGAACTCAATACCAAGAGTGTCTTAATTTAAGGAGCCTCCGGACTCACTGCCATTATACTCACTGTATCTCTTCACTCTATTTACCACTGTACTGCTAACAGAAAATAAAACCATAATTAATTTTGAGATAATGTCAGAAACCTAGAGTGTAACTAAACTTTA
The DNA here is from genome assembly GCF_000181295.1 of Otolemur garnettii. Lineage (NCBI taxonomy): Eukaryota > Metazoa > Chordata > Mammalia > Primates > Galagidae > Otolemur > Otolemur garnettii. The sequence continues at coordinate 56,510 of NW_003852665.1, read as the reverse complement.
TTGAGATTTCATTTTTAGTATTGTTAGAAAATCTAGAACAGACTTACTTGGATGTTAACATTTTCTCCAGACATACTTCTGTAGAGATAGCTGCTATTGCTATGCCATATAAGATAAGTACCAGTTATTTTCAGTTACTGAGATAGATAATATGCATGAATTACAAATGATACTATGCATTTATTACAAATGATGAAAATTATATTGCTTGAATAATTCTAATAGAAGATGGAGTGGTGAGTGGTATTAGAATAGGAGAAATTTCCAAAGAACATTAATGTAAATGTTCCTAATTTAAAATATAATACTTCTACTTTAAGTGTATACATTTCTCTAAATTTTCTTAGACCTATAAGTAGGTAACAGCAGAAATTGTACAGTGAAACTGGTATCTTATTCTTTAATCATATAAAAATTACCAAATTCTCCTTTTATTATAGATGAAAAAATTTAATAAACTTCCACAGTCAAAACTGGAATATGAGGCAATTGTATACAATTTTGTATTTCTTGTTTTCACTTTTTAAGGTAAAGTGTTCTATGAATTTTATACTTAATATTTTTCTTTAGATTTGGTATCCCTGAATGTAAAA
>NW_003852665.1:54034-55655 GCF_000181295.1 Otolemur garnettii | reverse complement strand
AAAAAAAAAAAAAAAGCATCCTATAGAAACGCTGCACTATTCAAATATTACTGTGTGGCAAATTATCTACATTTTTTATACTGCGTTTATATTATAACGTGGAAATCTTAATATAGTATATACATTGGTTGGACTTGTCTCTCCTCTCTTTTCTAGTACCTTATCTTTCCTCATTTCATCTTTCATGTTATTTTTTTTGTATACTGGGAGAATTAAAAATAGCCCTTATCAAAGATTTGATTTTTTATAGTGACTACTGGCCCTTTATGATGAAAACAAATTTAATTCTTTCCATCATATCAGTAGTTTTCATGCAGTGTTTTCTTAAACTAGCCAGAAACAATTTTATTTTTCCTGTTTTTCAGTTTGCACTTGCTTTTTAAAAATATACTAAGAAACAATATTTTTCTAAAACGTATTACTATATTAAATTTTCTCTGGTATCCAAAAACTTTGGTAACTTTTAAAATAAAAAGGTAGAAATATTCTTTGACAGAATTTGGGCATATTATTTTTATAAATGTGAGTCTTTTTAAAAACTCTAATTCACAAATGTTAATTGCGCATATCCCAATATGGAAATTTCAGATGTCAAAACTATTTTGAAGCAACACATACAGTCAATAAAATAGAGGCCTTAAGCAGAGCTCAGAGCACAAGTCTTCTAAAAAGTACTAGTTGCTAGAAACGACCATTGACTATAAGCCACCAGCTTCATACTCTTATCAAATCAAATACAGAAGCAAATACAAAGCAGATAAATGTAAACGATACTAGATTAACATGGTATTAATTAGGGCTATCACTCCCTAATTTAGCAGTCATGTCTAAAACAGAATTAAGTTTTAAAGTCAATAAAAAAGCAAAACCAGGCTGTTTTGATCACTATCAATTTTATAGTATAGCCTCAAGTCTGGTAACGTGATATCTCCTGATCTGTTTTTATTTCTGATAATGTATTTGCTATTTGAGGTTTTTTCTGATTCCATATAAAACAAAGCACTATTTTTTCAAGCTCTTTAAAATATGATGATGGCATCTTAATAGGGACTGCAGTAATATGTAGATTGCTTTGGGTAGTAGAGACATTTTAACAATGTTGATTCTTCCCAACCATGAGCATGGTATGTTCTTCCATTTGTTAACATCTTCAGCTATTTCTTTTCTGAGTTTCATAATTCTCTTTATAGAGATCTTTCACGTCCACAAAAATAGAGAGGTAGATGTATGGAACAGAATAGAGAATGAAGAGATCAACCCAGATACTTAACAGTCATTTGATCTTTGACAAACCTATCAAAACCATTCAATGGGGGAAAGATTCCCTGTGTAACAAATGGTTCTGGCAATCTGTAGAAGAATGAAACTGGACCCCCATCTCTCACCATTAACAAAGACTGATTCTCACTGGATAAAAGATTTAAACTTAGGCCATGAAACTATAAAAATATGAGAAGGTAGTGCAGGGAAAATGCTTGAACAAATTGGCCTGAGAGAATTTTTTATGAGGAAGACCCTCCTCCTCCTGAGTAATTGAAGCAACACCAAAATTATATTACTGGGATCTGATCAAACTAAAAAGCTTCTACACAGCAAAGAGCACAGTAAATAAAGTAAACAG
>NW_003852665.1:44331-52707 GCF_000181295.1 Otolemur garnettii | reverse complement strand
CTAATACGGCCTTTTTGGAAAGAAGTTTGGAGAATACTCAAGGAACTAAAAGTGAATCTACCGTTTGATCCTGCAATCCCCCTAATACCTAGTAGTGGGTTTGATCATCCCCAGATGATCAAAAATCATTTTACATCAAAGACGTTTGCACCAGAATATTTACTGCAGCCCAATTCATAATTACCAAGTCATGGAATCAACCCAAGTGCTCATTGACCCATGAATGGATTAACAAATTGTGGTATATGTACACCTTGGAGTACTGTGCAGATATAAAAAAAGATGGAAACTTCACATCTTTTATGTTTACCTGAATGGAGCTGGAACATATTCTTCTCAGTAAAGTTTCTCAAGAATGGACAAAAAGTATCCAATGTATTCAATACTACTGTGAAATAAGTATATAATCACCTACACATTCATAGGAATGGTAAAACATAACTGTACTCCAGAAGGAGGGAAAAGGAAAGAGAGGGGAGTGGAGAGGGGAAGCCGGGAGGAGGGAGGGATTTGGGGAGGAGCCAACCTAATGTGCATAATGCAATGATACATTTCTATGCTATTAAGAATAGAGTATGAATGTTTTTGCCACAACAAGTAAGCAAGGAGGTGGTTAGGTTAATCAGTTAGATGTAAGCATTCCACATTATATATCAATCAACACATTTTACCCCATAAATGCATTAATGTACACAGTTATGACTTAATAATTTTTTTAAAAAGCAAAACCACATATTATCAGAATCATCCCATTGAATTAAGCTATAGGGAAGAACAAAAGGAAAATCTTTGTGTATATTGGCATAACAACTAATAGGCTTTTAAGATAAATACCAAATACATATGTGTAAAGGGTACGAATGAAGAATTCTAAGCTGTTTTATTACAGTATTTTTTTTCCATTTTTACATTAATATAGGTGTCTAAAATTCTTCTTACAAGGATTAGTTGAGGTACTGGAAACTGAAAATTAGGATTTGAGTTCACCTTTAAATGTGTATTTTATTTAATTCCTATGTGTACTTAGCTATCCATGAAAACATGGATATTCAAGATAATATTTAGCCACTTGGCAGGCCACAAGGAATGTCTTCTAATAAATCACTGATTGAACTTGAATGGATAGCATACAAAGTATTAGCAACACTGGAAGTTAGAAAACAATGTAGAATAGCTTTGAAATTTCTAAAGAATAATTTCAACCTAAAATCCTACAATAGATAAGTATAAATAAAAAAAACACTTTCATACAATAGATTCTCAAAAAATTTACCTCATTTGCATCTTTTTTCAAGATGGTAGTGAGCACTTATTTTACAAAAACAAAATAAACCAAGAAAAGATAGGGGATTCAAGAAAAGGTAATCTAACACACGGTAGAAGCAAAGGAAATTCCCAGGATATCAAAAGAGGAAGTCTCGGGATGATGGTTATTTATTTAACTTAGACAGCAACCATTCAAGCTTAGAGCAAGATTCCAGGAAGATTCTCTTCAGGAGAGAAGTGAGAAAGAGTTTTTATTTGTATAGAAAATTGTAAAGGTGTGGAAGGGTATGAAGGGATTTAGCTATAAGTTTAAAGAAAATTAAGTGAATGAGGGAAAAATCAGACAATAAAAAACAAAAACTTGTTCAAGAAACAAAAAGTAATTTTAATATACCACTTGGTCCACTAGTGAACAGTATTTAAATAGGCATAATAATATAAAGTTAAGCAAAAATTATGATGCAAGCCAGACATGGTGGCTCACACCGATAATCCTAGCATTTTGGAAGGCCAAGGTGAGAGGATTACTTGAGGCCAGGAGTGTGAGGCCAGACTGAGCAATAGCAATACCCTGTCTTTACAAAAACAAAAAAAATTCAGTTAGCCTGGTGGTGACACACACCTATAGACCCAGTTACTTGAGAGGCTGAGACAGGAATATAGCCCTAGAGTTCAAGGTTACAGTTAGCTAGGATCACACCACTGCACTCTAGTCTAGGCAACAAATCAAGATCCCTGTCTCTTAGGGAAAAAATTTTTGAGGCAAGTTAATTTAGAAGATAGGTGGGGAGTTAAAAGAGTTATATAAGAGTGAAAAGTTTCATCTAATTTATAAGAATTCCACTGGATAATGAATAAAATTGTTTAGCTAATAGAGATAGAAATATGGGAGTAAATACTAGAAGCAACTCAAAAAGATGAATGTAACCACCTCTAAGGAAGTAAAGTGTGAGACAGGAGTAGAGGTGAGGATAGGAGGCAGAGGACTTTTTGTGATCCTTTATCATTATTTGACTTTTAAAACTATAGATTAGCAAAAGTAAAAATTCTAAAAGCACAAATAATACCAGATTGAGTGCTTCAACAAAGATAAATCAGGCAAATGTGAACAACATCAGGGAAAAAAATAGGATGACATTAATACAAAATTAATTTTTAAGGTAAAATGCATTAAACAAGATAGAAAAGGTCAGTTTCTAGTAATAAAAGATTAAATTTATAATGAATAAATAAGTCTGATAATATAGCATCAAAATACAGAGTAATAGGCATAGTGGTACATCTATGGAGTCCCAGCTACTTGGGAGGTTGGAGAGAGAGAAACCCTTGGACCCAGGAGTTTGAGACTGCAGTGAGCTGTGAATGTGTACTGCACTCCATCCTGGGCAATAGAGAAAAACCCTGTCTAAAAAATAAATAAATGAATAAATTCTATAAATTGATATGTAAGTGGAAATCTTAAGAAAAAAAAGAAAAACACAAATACCAGGTAAAAGAAACATAACTGATAGAGGACTTTAATACATTGATCATAACTGAGACTTTCATAAATAAGGTCTAAAAAATATTATATATAAATAAAACTATTTGGAATTTGTGCCTTACTAAGAGGAAGCCATTTCTTTTCTGGCATCCATGTTCAAAATTTCTATCATATTCTAGTCACAAGAATAAATATAATAAATTCATAAAGTTGTATTGTCAATATTCTTTCACTGTGATGAGTCTTAGTTATAATCAAAGAGAGCATTGTGAAAGAAGAGAGACTTCCTAACAAGCAAGGTTGCCTAGTGAGATGGCAACAATTGGGTTGGTATAGATACTGCCTGGGGTTCTATGCCCTAGGCCAGTGGTTCTCAACCTCCCTAATGCTGTGGCCCTTTAATACAATTCCTGTGGGTTGAGAACAGCTACCCTAGGCCATGACAACACCCATTCCTTAAGCCATGGCATGAGCTGTGGCTTACTTTAGCCTACTATCTACCCTTCAAATTATTACCAGCCATCTTGATAATACACACAGGAGAAAATTATCTCATGGCAGAAATCACAAAGCATCTGAGAAACACATTACCATAAGAGACACACACACAAAAATAAATTCTGACATTAACTATTCCTTACATATTACTTCCTACCTTAAAGAAGCAAATTTTTAAAATAACTAATAAAACCATCAGCTTGCTGCATCTTTGAGAGAGTATCTCCAGACTTCATACTCATGCTTAACTATTCTTTCTCTTTCTCTTGACCTTATCCATTTTTTCATATAAATTTTACAGATAACTTTACCTCATACTTACCACGTAACTTGGAAATAATTTCATCTCACTAATTCCACTTTGGAAGGCTGTCTAGTGTATCTTTTCTTTTTTTACAATAGACAAATCATGTTTACTAAAAATTTCTTTGAATTCCCAACACAATGGCCTTGTTTTAGGATAACAAGAAGGATGCCAAACTTCAGAGCAAAGTGGAAGACATTTTCTGCCACGGCAAATGTTCAGGTTCACCTTCCCAGAGGTTTCCTGATGCAGCTGGCATTCCGTGTGAAATCAATAGAAAGAAGTAAAATCTTCTTCACTGCATAACCATCAGCATAGCTGTGGTCTATTGCTTCATCTCCATTACCAAGGGAGAGGAAAAGTGCTTGATGGCAGGCATTGTTTAAACAGTGAGGGATGATATGTGCTCCTTTAGTGAGGGCTTCCAGAATATAGTTCAGCCACCTTGCTCTTGGGTCATATGTAGTTCGGAAGCATGTACTATGTTATATCAAGCCAGGTTCTAAGAATTTAAAAGAGTCAGTCACAATTCTCAGTGCTGTAGGGAGGTTACAAGGCATTCAAACGAAAGATTAATAAAATGTCTACACAGTTTGTAGCAAGGCACAGAAAATTAAATTTCCAACCATGAAAGGGGTTGGTTCTCCATCACTTAGGGACTGGGCTGCCCGGCTGGAGTGGGAGCTGACATGGAAATCCAATTCTATTGAGGGTCTATACCTGGTAATTAACAAAAAACATGATAGAGCTAAATTCTCCAATTCTTGTCTTTTGAGGAAAATGACTCCTAAGGGAGTGCATGAAGTTAGAATCCCTTTCTATGGTCTTGCCTATTCAGCCATCCAGAGCTTAAAGGTTCTGTCATATGAGCAAGTGGCTATGAGCTGCCCATTGGAAGGAATGTCTAACCCATCACTTTGCCTTCATGACCCACCAGAGTCTTCAGTGGACACCAGCCTGGATGGGTCCAGATCTTGGCTGTATTATCATAGGCACCAGTGGGCAAGAAGTTCCCAAGGATGGGCTCAAACCTGACACCAGTCACTAAGTTCTTATGGGCAGGGATGGTATAGATGCAACGTCACTGATGAAGGTCCCACACTTTGCACATGTTGTCACCACTGCCAGCTGCAATGTGGTAACCACTGGGGGAGAAATTTATTCCATAGATTTCCTTCCGATGGCCTTCTAGGAACATGATACATCTTGTGCATAGGTCCCAAACTCAACCAAATGTATCCAGTGCCAGCCAAAGGGCCATTGTGATGGAAGGCAATGTCCTACACACCCATGCTGTGGCCTTTCTGATGCAGGATCTCTTCTTGAGCCTCCAAATCCCATAAGCACCATGAATGGTCATGGCAGGTAGTGTCCAGGAAACATCCTGCAGGATGCCACATTATGTGGGCCACATGCACTGTATGGCCTTCAGTATCTGCCACTGGTTCATCATTATCAAGACTCCAAAGCTTCACAGAGCCATCAGCAGCACAAGAAGCCAGGTTGACATCTTTTCAGTCCAAGGAGATAGTGGATTGGGGATAGAATACAATTGCTCCTACGTTTGTGTTAACAGCCTCGAAGAGTGTGAAGGAGGTTGCAATCAGGAACAGACCAGATCTTGCAAAGCCCACTCCAACAAGCTGTGGCCAACATCTTGGAATTAGGACTGAAATGACAGTAGGAGATAGACTGATCATCTCCAATCTGACTGCAGAAATCATTCAAAGAGATTTATACAGTTCCTGCATCTGGGAGGTTCTAGTTGTCTCAGGAATTTCTTTATGGAGATGAGCCTCTTCCAAGTGTTTTATTGCTCTGAGCAGTGAATAATTAGCTATCCATAGTCTAGCCACTTTCAAGCTATTTGGTCCTTCAGGATACCAGGTTTGCTGATACTCTTCTTTGGACTTCTTAGATTTCTCATCATCCTTGGTCTTTTTTAAGGCATCAGTACCAACTACTTACTGAGAGGATATTTCTTAACCTTTCTCTTCTTTCAGCTGGACCCTCTCCAAAAACTGTGATGGGTTCCCCCCAAGGCTCTGAGGCAAGCCTTGACCTCTGAGTCATCTGTGGAAACATTGATTTGATTTGCCGGGCTTGCCTCCTTTCAAATTCAGCCAGTACTTCTGCCTGTTGCTCACTGATGTGTTCCTCAATTTCAAACACTTCTCCAGAGGTATATATTAATATTTCCTGCTTCAATTCCTGCTTTAAGTCCTTCTTTTCCCCAAATCCCAGACTCTTCTTTGGCCAGACACTCCCTCTCCTTCTCTTCCAAACTTCCATAATAGATGTATGATTTCTTCACAACAGAAGCAACTAAGTCATGAAGTGCTTTAGTTTTAGCCGCCGTGGAGGAGGCCCATAAGGAAGCTATGGGAAGCTCTAGAGCCACGAAGCTCCAGTGAAAGTCTAGCTGTCTGTCTAGTGTATCTTTGCATTACTAAGGCAGTAATTTTCTTCTCACTCTTTCATTACTCAGTAAGATGAGATTCTATCAATTTGAGTTAGTTTTTCTACAGAAAACTACATTAGAAGAAATATATTTTTAAAATTTTTTTTATTTTAACACTTGTTTACTGTTTGGGATTCATTAAGGGTACAAAGAATTAGGTTACACTGATTGCATTTAGATAAAGTCCCTCTTATAATTGCGTCTCACCCCCAAGAAGTGTGCCAACACGCCCCTCCCCATCTCTCCTCCCCTCATTTCCCTCTGACCCACTATGTATTAGGTCATCTACTGCCTTCATATTAGAATTGAGTACACTGGATTCTTGTTTCTCCATTCTTGTGATGCTTTACTAAGAAGAATGTCTTACACATCAATCCAGGTTAATACAAAAGATATAAACTCTCTCTTTTAATGGGTGAATAGTATTCCGTGGCATACATATACCATAGCTTGTTAATCCATTCCTGGGTTGGTGGGATTTAGGTTGTTTCTACATTTTGGCAATTGTAAACTGAGCTGTGATAAACAGTCTAGTGCAAACATACTTATGACAAAAAGGATTTTTTTTTCTAGGTAGATACCCAGTAATGGGATTGCAGGATAAAATAAAAGGTCTAATTTGAGTTCTTGAGGATTCTTCATTCTTCCTTCCAAAAAGGTTGTATTAGTTGCAGTCCCACCAGCAGTGTAAAAGTGTTCCCTTCTCTCCACTTTCACACCAGCATCTGTAGCTTTGAGACTATATGATGTGGGCCATTCTCACTGGGTGATACTGTAGGGTAGTTTTGATTTGCATTTCTCTGATGATAAGGGATGATGAGCACTTTTAATCTTCTTAAACAGAACAATTTTCAGCCCAGAATTCTATATCCTGCTAAGCTAAGCTTTAAAATTGAAAAATCAAACTTTTAGTAATATGCAAACATTGAGGAAATTTGCTGCAAGACCATCCCTATAAGAAATACTTAGACCAGGCTCGGCGCCTGTGGCTCAAGCGGCTAAGGCACCAGCCACATACACCTAAGGTGGCGGGTTCGAATCCCCAGCCCGGGCCCACCAAACAACAATGATGGCTGCAACCAAAAAATGGCCAGGTGTTGTGGCGGGCACCTGTAGTCCCAGCTACTTGAGAGGCTGAGGGAGGCTGAGGCAGGAGACTCGCTTGAGCCCAGGAGTTGGAGTTTGCTGTGAGCGTGATGCCATGGCACTCTACCCAGGGGGATAGCTTGAGGCTCCGTCTCAAAAAAAAAAAAAGAAAAAAGAAATACTTAGACCTGTTATCCACACTGACCATCACAATGGATCATCAGCAAAATAAGCACCCAGAAGATAAAGGACAAAATCTAGCTTCCATAATAAGGCAAAGAATAAAACTAAACAATGGACAGTCCCCTAATGAGATGGATAGAACTCTACCACACTTATCAGTTCTCTCAATAAATATAAATGGCTTGAATTCCCCACTGAAGAGATACAGGTTGACTATTTGGATTAAAAAAGCACAGGCTATGTATATGCTATCTCCAGGAAACTCACCTAGCCTTGAAGGACAAAACAAGACTTAGGGTGAAAGGTTGGAAAACAATGTTTCAGACAAAGGGAAATCAAAGGAGGAGTCACAATTGTATTTTCAGATACAAGAGGATTTAAAGCAACAAAAGTCAAGAAAGACAAAGATGGCCACTTCCCACTGGTCAAGGGAACAATACAACAAGAAGACATTTCAGTTCTAAATATTTATGTATCAAACGTAAATGGTCCCAGATTTATGAAATAGATGTTAATTGGTCAGAGCAACATGATATCCTATAACACCACAATATCTGGGAACTTTCACACCCCTCTTACAGAGCTGGACAAATCCTCTAACCAGAAACTAAACAAAGGTACAAGGGACTTAAATGTGACCCTAGAACAACTGGGCTTAATAGATACATATAATATATACCCTCCCAAAGCTGAGGAATATACATGTGTCTGATCAGCCCATGGAACAGTCACCAAAATAGATCATATTCTAGGACACAAACCTCAACAAAATAAAAATAATTAAAATTATACCTTGTATCTTCTCAGACCACAGGGCAATAAAGGTGAAACTCAGCTCCAACAGAAATTTTCATCTTCTCACAAAGGCATGGAAATTAAACAACCTTATGCTGAATGACAGTTGGGTCAAGGAAAAGATAAAGAAGGAAATCATCAACCTCCTTGAACATAACAACAATGAAGATACAAGCCAATGTTCTGGGAACATTGCAAAAGCAAAAAAGGGAAATTTTTAGATGCCTAAATCCAAAAAAAACAGAAAGAGAGCACATCAGCAACCTAATGAATGACCTTTTTTTTTTTTTTTTTTTTTTT
>NW_003852665.1:42458-43791 GCF_000181295.1 Otolemur garnettii | reverse complement strand
AAGAGATTATTTCTGACTACTACAAAAAATGCTATTCCCAGAAATTGAACAATGTGAAGGAAATGGACCAATATCTCAAATCACACCGTCTCCCTTGACTTAACCAGAAAGAAATAGATACTTGAATAGATCAATATCAAGCACTGAGACTGAAGAAATAATAATAAAGCTTTCAACAAAAAAAGCCCTAGTCCAGGTGGATTACACCAGAATTCTATCAAATCTTCAAAGATGAGCTTGTACTTATACTTCAGAACCTATTCCAAAACACTGAGAAGGAAGGAACATTCCCTAACACATTCTATGAAGCAAACATCACCCTAATTCAAAACCAGAAAAAGAACTACAGACCAGTTTCACTAATAAATATCAGTGCAAAAATACTCAATCTTGGCTAATAGATTGCAGCTACACATTAAAACTATATGTAGGTGGCACCTGTGGCTCAAAAGGGTAGGGTGCCAGCCCCATATGCTGGAGGTGGTGGGTTCAAACCCAGCCCCAGCCAAAAAAAAAAAAAAAAAAAAAACTATATGTCACAATCAAGTAGGCTTCATTCCAGGGATGCAAGCAGGTTTAACATACTCAAATCCATTAATGTAATTCACCATATCAATAGAAGCAAAAACAAAGACCATATGATCTTCCCAATAAATGCAGAAAAAGCATTTGATAAAATTCAGCATCCTTTTCTAACAAGAACATTAAGAAAATAGACATAGGTGTCACATTTCTTAAGCTGATTAAAGCTGACTATGAGAAACCCACAGCTAATACCATACTCAATGGAGTAAACCTGAAAGCGTTTCCACACCGAATTGGTACCAGACAAAGATGTCCACTATTGCCACTGCTGTTCAGCATAGTGCTGGAAGGTCTATCTAATGTAGTCATACCTGAGAAAGATATAAAGGGCATCTGAATGGGGGCAAAGGAGGTTAAACTCTCACTCTTTGCTGATCTTGTACTTAGAAAACCCCGAGACCACAAGACTTGTAAAAGTGATCAAGAAATGCAATAACGTCTCAGGTATGAAATCAATATCCACAAATCAGGAGCTATATATGCCAATAACAGCCAAGTTGAGAAGCTAATCAGAGATATAATTCGCTTCACAGTAGCTTCAAAGAAAATGAAATATCCAGGAATATACCTAACAAAAGAGGTGAAGGACCTCACAAAGAGAATTATGAAACCCTAAGAAAAGATACAGCAGGCTCGGCGCCTATAGCTCAACCGGCTAAGGCGCCAGCCACATACACCTAAGGTGGCGGGTTCGAATCCCCAGCCCGGATCCGCCAAACAACAATGACGGCTGCAACCAAAAAATAGC
>NW_003852665.1:38163-41511 GCF_000181295.1 Otolemur garnettii | reverse complement strand
AAAAAAAAAAAACCTAGAAGAAAGTGTGGGAAAAACTCTTGAGGATGTCTTCTTTTATGAAGAAGACTTCAGTGGCAGTTACGACAACAAAAATAAACAAATAGGACTTAAGCTAAAAAGCTTCTGTAAAGCTACAGACACAACAATTAAAGCAAAAAGACAACCTTCAGAATGGGAAAAGATATTTGCAGGATATCAATCTGATAAAAGGTTAATAACTAGACTGTACAGAGAACTCAAATTAATCAACAAAAAAAGACCAAACAATCCAATCTATCACTGGGCAAGATAACATAAACAGAACCTTCCTTGTAGTAAGACATATGAATGACTAACAAACATGAAAAAATGCTAATTGTCCTTAATCTTCAGAGAAATGCAAATCAAAACCACCCTGAGATTTCACTTAATCCCAGTGAGAATAGCCCACATCACAAAGTCTAAAGCTGCAGATGCCAGCATGGATGTGAAGAGAAGAGAACACTTTTACACTGCTGGTGGGACTGCAAACTAATACAGACTTTTTGGAAAGAAGTATGGAGAACCCTCAAAGAACTCAAATTAGACCTCCCATTTGATTCCACAAACTGATTACTGGGCATCTACCCAGAAGGAAAAAAAAAAATTATCATAGGGACATTTGACTGTTTATCACAGATCAATTTACAGTTGCCAAGATGTGGAAACAATATAAATACCCACCAACCCAGGAATGGATTAACAAGCTGTGGTATATGTATACCATGGAATACATCTATTCAGCAACCGATGAAGACTTTACATCTTTTGTACTAACCTGGATGGAGTTGAAACATATTTTTCTTAGTAAACGATCACAAGAATGGAGAAGCAAGTATCCAATGTATCCAATACTAAAATGAAGCCAGTAGATTGTCTAATATACACCCACATTAGAGAAGAAATTCAATTCAAGGTGGACATAGGGGGAATGAAGGAGGAGGGAGAGGGGTGTGCTCCCACTTAATCGGCATAATGTCAGGGTGTGTGGCATACCTTTTGGGGACAGGGACTATTGTAAGAGGGACTCTAACCAGCACAAACATTGCAACCTATTTCTTTGTGCCCTCAAATTAACCTGAAAATTAAAAAAAAAAAAAGAAGAAGAAGACAAAGCCACAGACAGGGAGAAAATATTTGCAAAAAACATCTGATACACAAATGTTATACAAAAACAACTCTGAAAACTCAACAGTAAGAAAACAGTCTAGCTAAAATATGCACAAAAGATCTGAACCAATACCTTACCAAAAAAGATACACAGTAGTCAAAAGATATTTAACATCACATCATTAGGGAATTACAAATTTAAGCAGTAAGATACCACTACACACCTATTAGAATGGTCAAAATACAGAATGCTAACACCACCAAATGCTGGCAAGGATATAGGGACAACCAGGACTCTCATTCCTTGCTGGTGGGAGTGCCAAATGGTACAGTCCCTTTGGAAGACAGTTTGGCAGTTTCTTACAAAACTAAACTAGCAATCATGCTCATTATTTTAAACAAATGAGTTGAAAACTCTTGTCCACACAAAAACCTACACACAGTTTATAGCAGCGTACTCAAAACTTCCAAACCTTAGAAGCAATCAGTAGGTAAATGAATAACCTGTAGTACATCTAGAAAATGGAATATTACTCAGCACTAAAAATAAATGAGCTAAAAAGCCAGGAAAAGACATGGAGGAACATTAAATACATATTACCAAGTGAAAGAGCCATTCTGAAAGTGGAGGAACAATCTTAAAAGGTTACATACAATATGATTCCAACTATATAACATTGTGTAAAAGAGACGGTCAAAAGAGAAGTTGTTAGGGTGGAAAGCAGAGTATAGAGAATGTTAGGACAGTGAAATTATTCTATTTGATACTATAGGGTTTCCCTAAAGAGGCCATACATAGGGAAACTGGGAAATTGTAGCTAAATATAACTATAGTTACAAAATATTCATCAAAAATTTTTACAAAATATTTTCTGCGTGTTGGCTACCTTTTTGTAAAATTTTGCAATGAATATTTTGTAAGTAAAGGTACATTGAGCTACAATTTCCTGGTTTCCCTATATATGGCAACTTTAGGGGAGATTTTTAAGACACCCTGTATAATAGAATGTACAAAAACACCAAAAGTGAACACTAAGGTAAACCTATGGACTTTGGATGATAATGATGTGTCAATGTAGGTTCATCAGTTGCAATAAATGTACTACTGTACCACTCTGGTGTAAGATGTTGACAACGGGGGAGACTGTGCATGGCTGCTGCAGAGGGTCTATAGAACCTCTGTGCTTTCTGCTCAGTTTTGCTGCCAATCTACTACTGGCTTAAAAGATAAAGTCTAGGTTTTTTTTAAAATATTATGGTACCCATGTTAAAGAGCAGAACCTTCAACATATTACTTTCTTATGTTTAATATCATAATCAATTGCAGATTTTTTTGCCATATTGAAAAGAAAACATTGAAATAGTGTCATTTTTTTTCTCATTAGTCTATCACAGTAGTTATGACAGTATTTTCTTTATATTCCTATCTTCTAGAAAGGGAATATAATGTATTGTTGCAACTTATTTGTTTTCCATATCAATGACAATTCATATCACTAGACGCAATCAGTTCAATCAAATTCTCTAAAACAATTAGGAAATTAAATGTTTGAAACAGTTCAGAATTTAGATGCTAATCTTAAGAAAATATGTATACCTGCGTCTTGTTCCCTTTGGTATTTCTGAAATTTAATTTCTTGAAATCAAATCTATGATTGCTTTAAGATAGCTAAGCTGAGCATAATGTCATTTTTATACTTGAAACGTTATGATGCTAGTATGTAAGGTAGGCCCATATGGTGTCCTGAATACCTTTATAACAAAAAGAGTGACATATTGATTCCTAATTGTTTGTTGTTGTTGTTGTTGTTGTTGTTGTTTTTCAGGCTAATGTGAGGGTACAAACAACCAGGTCACAATATTTGAATTGGTTAGGCAGAGTCCCTCTTGTGGTTATGTCCCACACTAAAATGTGGACATACTGATTCCTGATCGTACTATATAATAATCACTATTCCAATAATTTAATCTTGAAGATTCAAATTCAAAGCAAAGAGATACTGAGATATACTTCATTTAGTTTTAAAGTTAATCTTGTCCAAAGATATACTACCCCTTCAAAAAGTCTCTGGATAGAAGTGTATTGCAATATAATTTGGTTCCCTTATAATGTTATATGTTTAATTTTATGTATTTATTTTAAAAAATTCTGAGGCTCGGCGCCTGTGGCTCAAGTGGCTAAGGCGCCAGCCACATACACCTAAGGTGGCAGGTTCGAAT
>NW_003852665.1:18991-37583 GCF_000181295.1 Otolemur garnettii | reverse complement strand
CGCTGTCTCAAAAAAAAGGATGTCTGTGTTATAAGAGTCACTTATTTTACTTATATAAATAAGGAGGACTGTCTTTAGCTACATTTTCCTATTTTTTTTTTTTTTGAGACAGAGTCTCACTTTGTCGCCCTCAGTAGAGTGCAATGCCATCACAGCTCACAGCAACCTCCAACTCGTTTTGGGGTCAGGCAGTTCTCTTGCCTCAGCCTCCCGAGTAGCTAGGACTACAGGTGCCCACCACAGCACTCAGGTGTTTTGTTGCAGTTGTCACTGATGTTTTTAGCTGGCTAGGACCGGGTTCGAACCCACCACCCTCAGTATATGGGGTGGATGCCCTACCCACTGAGTCACAGGTGCCACCCCCTAATTCTAAAAGATCTTTACAGTCTTCCATACTGGTTGAGACTACTCAGACTTGATAAAGCAATGACCTAGGTGGCAAGTTGATGAGGAATAAGATCAACCAGATATGGCAAGTAACAGTTTACCACTTTAAAAAAACACAGAGTTCTACAACAAACATTCTAACAAATGTAGCTTTCTATAAATTAATAGTTTCATTGTCAAATGTCATGTCCTTGGAAATATTAGTATTTGTAGTTTCTTAGCTTCCATCAAGGTTACTATTAAACATTTATTTCTGATTGTAACTTTCATTTAATCAAGGTGAATCCAATATATTTAAGTATGGTAATAAATTATTTTTTCTACAAAATAAAGTTTTCTTACTTCAGGCTATTGTAACAGCTATACCATAGACTGGTCGGATTATTCAACAACCATTTATTTGGAGGCTGGGAGGCTGCGAAATCCAAGATCAAGGTGCTGGCAGATCTGGTATCTGATGAAGACTTGAATTCCCAGTTTGCTGATGCCAATCTTTTTTTATCTTTTTTAGACAGGGTCTCTGTTGCCCTGAGTAGAGTGCTGTGATGTCATAGCTCACTGCAACCTCAGACTCTTGGGCTCAAGCAATCTTCTTGCCTCAGCCTCCCCAGTAGCTGGGACTACAGACACCTGCCACAATGCCTGGCTAGTTTTTCTATTTTTATGTTGCAGGGGTTTTTTTGTCCGAGGCTGGGTTTGAACCCACCACCTCTGGTATATGGGGCTGGCGCCCTACTCCTTTGAGCCACAGGCACTGCCCCAGTTTTTCTATTTTTAGTAAAGACAGTGCCTTCCTCTTGCTCAGGCTGGTTTCAATTTCCTGAGCTCAAGCAATCCATCAGTCTCAGCCTCCCAGGGTGCTAAGATTACAGGTCTGAGCCACTACGGCTGGCCTCCTCTCTTCTCATTGTAGCCTCATGAGGCAAAAAGAGAAAACAGAAGAAAGCTCTTTCCTGTCTCTTCTAATGTGTGTAAAGGCACTAATCCCATTCAAGAGGGATCAATGTCATGACCTAATTACCTCCCAAAGGGCCTACCTCCAAGTACCATCACACTGAGGATTAGGTTTCAACATACGAATTTTGAGGAGACACAGATGTTTCAGTCCACAGCAATAGTATAGTGGGCATTTAAAGCCTCTCATTAAGATTTTTCTTTCGGCTTGGCGCCTGTGGCTCAAGTGGCTAAGGCACCAGACACATACACCAGAGCTGGGAGGTTCGAATACAGCCCGGGCCTGCCACACAACAATGACAACTACAACCAAAAAATAGCTGGGCGTTGTGACGGGCACCTGTATTTCCAGCCAAGGCAAGAGAATCGCTTAAGCCCAGGAGCTGGAGGTTGCTGTGAGCTGTGATGCCACAGCACTTTGCCCAGGGCAACAGCTGGAGGCTCTGTCTCAAAAAAAAAAAAAAAAAGGTTTTCGTTCATAGGATTTCAGAAGTTCTTAGCCTGAAAATTTCTTTCAAGCCTGAAAAGGTTAAACTAGGATCAACAAAAGAGTGTGATTATAAATATTTTAAGCTCCGTGTTTTTTAGCAGTACTACTTAACTCTGTCATAGTAGCATGAAAACAGCCATAGACAAAACAGAAACAGTGAGGAAAGCTGTGTTCCCCTAAACCTTTATTTACAAAACAGATGATGATCAGATTTAACCTGCAGGCCATAGTTTGATGTCTCTTGAGTTAATCTATTATCAGATTAGTGTATCCCCTTAAAGTATAATATGAAATACAGTATAAATGCTTTGGTTATATTTCTACTTTTAATTATTTCAAATCTGTTCATTTGGGTTAACATGGATTATTTGACCCTGAGCTTCTGAACTGTTCTAATATTTACATTTGCCATAAATTCTTACTAGCCAAAATATTGCAGTTGAGGAGTAAATGTGGGTAAAAGGTAATTTGATATTAGTTACTGCATAAGGATAGGTATTAGTTGAGACAGTACTAAGTAAATTTTATGCTTCTTTTATAAGAGAAAATCTGTCTCATTGAATAGCACATTTTATTTCCATATCGAATTATGTTTGAGCTTTTAGTTTCCTTACATTCTGAGTCTACCGTTACTTCTAATTGAACGTTCTTTTCCCCTTTTTCACAATCCTTTTTATTTCCCCCTTAGAATCCAGACCCCCTTACTTTTCATGACTTAAAATTCAACTCATCAAACCTTAATCCATTACAGAATAGTTTCCTAAACTTTTTTTTTAATAACATCTTCCTATACTTTGAGGACGTATGATAAAAGCGAGCAGTAGGATTTTGTATCCCACACTTCATTAATAATATTTTTAATGTATCTGTCATGGGAAGGCAAGGAGAAGCATAGAGTATCTTTTTTAACCCATGTTAAATCCAATCCTTCCTCATTGTTTGGCACTGGTTCAGAAGCATTTGTCTCCATCAAGTTGTCTTCTGTTAATTCCTGAGGTGTGGTGCCTAGTAAACTGTTTAATTTCTCCAAGATCTGTATCTTGAAACTTTTCACGATCTACCTTTTCTATTATGTCCACAGTCTCTTTTATTGGCTTTGTCCTAAGTAAGCCCTGTGAAGTCATGCACGACATCTGGACACAGTTTTCATTAGCAGGGATTTATTGTTTTAGGCTTGACGGCTTTCACAGCTTTTTCTATTACAATACCCTCTTTAATGGTGTAATCCTTCCAGACTTACATGATGTTCTATTGGGGTTCTCTTCCATAGCATTGACAGTCCTTTCCATAGAGTACTATGTGTAATGACCTTGAAAGGTCCTTATGATCCTGTGATCTAGAAGCTGAATTAGAGGCACTGTATTTGGGGGCAAGTAGACTACTTCAGTAACTTCAGTGTTGAACTCATGGGATCCTGGGTAGCCAGGGGTGTTGTCCAATATCAGAAGAGCTTTAACAAGTAGTCCATATTTTTTTTTCTTATCAAATGTCATTTAAGGGATGGGGAAGCAGTCCTTTATTAGAAAAGTACTTCCTGAATTCAGGGAAAAAGCATCAATAGAAGCAATCCAAAAAGAGTTCTCGTCCAGATCTTCTTGCTATACATCCAAAAGACCGTCAGATGGTGTTTGTTATGCCCCATCCAAGTAGAATAGAGAAAATGCCAGCACACTGAGGACAAATTAAGCAGGGGTCCTTTATTGGCCAGAGGTCAAGAGCATGCTCACGCCACAATGTCTCTCGACCCCCAAAAGCAGGGCACAAACTTTTAGGTGCTTTCAGAAGTGGAGGAGTCTTTAACACAAGGCAAGTGTAAAGTTAGATCTATATAGTAAGGGGAGTGCTTACAAGGGGGAGCTGTGGCTTCACAGGATATTGCAGTTTTTACTAAACTCTGCAACTCTCAGCTGAGCTTAAAGGGGGAGTATTGAAAGCACATAGCAAAGTCCTTAGCAAAACGGAATTAGGGCATCACATGTTTATCTTTTCCCTTTCCTCATCATAAACTCACAGCAGTAGAATTAGCCTATCCATTCCTACCTTAAATCCTGGTGCTAGCTTCTCATCCTTACATATGTATGTCTTATGTGGTATTATTTTACAGAACAGGGCACTTTTGTCTGCATTAAAACCTGTTCAGTGAGGCACAGTGGCACATGCCTATCAACCTACTTTGGAGGCTGAGGCAGGAAGACTGTTATACAGAGTGTAGGAGTTTGAGACTGCAGTACACCCTGATCATGCCTGTGAAGAGCCACTGCACTTTGTCAGCTAGGGCAATATGGCTAGACCCCATCTCTTTAAAAACAACAAAAACCCTATTCAGACAAATATCTTCAATAATTTTAACAGTGTCTGGGAATTCATCTGCTACCTGTTGGTCAGCAGAAGGTGCTTCTCCTGTTAGCATGACATTTTTTAAGCCAAACCTCTTTCTAACATCATCAAACTGTCCTTTGCTGGCATTAAATTCTCCAGCTTTAGGTCCTTCACTTTCCTTTTGCTTTGTCACTTAATGACTTTTTTTGAATCATATTAGAGTCTATGGTTCCTGCTACATGATGTCAAGATATAAAGATATTTTGCAAAATGTACGTGGTCTTCATGTCTGCTGACATAAGCTGCAGTCATGACTTCATGAATTTCCTTTTATTTTCTTACAGTGGTCCTTAATGCTGTATTCATTTACCTCAAAATGGTAGGCAACTACAGCTGCAGACCTCAATATATGGTACACATCAAGCAATTCAACTTCTTCTTGGAATATCATGACTTTGCTTCTTAGGAGCACTGCCAGCATCACTACTGGCATGTCATATGGATCCCGTGGTATTATACAAAGTTTACAGTATTGCACTAAACACAAAAAATATGTGCAAACCAAGAGAAATCACTTTACAGTGATGCAATAAAGTAGAAAGATGAATTTACACAATTTATTGAAGAGATAAACTGCTCACACAGAGATAATCATCATCCTATTGCATTTTAAGCAGGTACTTACAATTTAGCTTGCCACCCTAGCAACAAGAGGTGGCGAAGTTATTACAGTGTTACAGTATGTACTACCATTAATTTTATGTATTTATGATTTAATGTTGCATCTTTACATTTGTTTACATTTTTCAACTGTGAATAGTGCCACATACAAGCTACGTTTGTAAGTTTTGATAAATTTTAACTTTTTGTAACAGATTTGTATATAAATAGTATGATAGTAAATGACAAAATATACTAGTATCTACATATATTTTATGCATTCATGACATACCTTTTTCTTATAATTGTTCTGATATTTCCAGGTTACACAATTTATCTGCGAGTTTTTTCAAATTGTCTCAAATCCCTAAAAATTTTCCAATATACTTACTGAGAAAAATCTGTGTATAAGTAGACCCATGCAATCCAAACCTGTGTTCTTTGTTGTTCAAGAGTCAACTGTATTAACTTCCTCTCCATTGCCAAATTCCTCTACAAAGCTCATGGCCCAATGGGATTACCATCTATTTCTTCAAGCCTTCTTCTCCTTCAGTTTTCAGCTTTTAGTCATGCATAAAATCTGAATTTAGTTTCTTTAAATCTAAAATTAGTTTTTTCTCTCTCATCATCCTCATCAACTTTTATCCACATCCTTACCATTAAATATTCTATTTAGTTTCCCCATATTTATCAATTTAAATTAATATATGAATATAATGAAACTAGCATTCCTCCTTGTTCTTTCTAGCACATTAAATCTTTAACCAAGTAATTTCACATATGTAAAAGTTTGACTTCATTTTTGTATTTCTCCTGAGAAGAACAGAGTATATTGAGTTATAGCCAATAAGCTGAGTAGTTGACTAGACATGAATAGCTATATGTATATGATAATCATAATAGATTTTATTCATTCAACAAATACTAACTGAGCACCTACCTTGTGCTTGCTAATGTTCTAGATACTGAGAATACAGGAATGAACAATATATAGTGGTACTGGACAGTATTAAACAGATCAGGGAACTTCAGGCTAGTCTACAGAATTTGGTTTTAGAAAACAAGTTTGCATCCCTAGAGCCATGCTGTCTCCAGTATGGTACCCACTAGCCACATGAGACTATTTAATTTCAATTTTTAAACCATTGAAATTAAATGAGATTAAAAATTCAGTTCCTCAATTACAACTAGCCACATTTTAAACATTAAATAGCCCCATGTGACTAATGGCCACCATATTTGACAACATAGATACAGTACATTTCTATCACCACAGAAAGTTCTTTTGGGCTCAGTGCCCATGGGTCAGTGGTTAGGGCGCTGACCACATACACCAGGGCTGCCAGGTTCAAACCTGGCCTGGGCCTGCTAAACAACAATGACAACTGTGAGCAGCGCCTGTAGCTTAAAGGAGTAGGGCACCAGCCCCATATACCAGAGGTGGTGGTTTCAAACCCAGCCCCGGCCAAAAACTGCAAAAAAAAAAAAAAACCCAATGACAACTATAACAAAAAAACAGGCATTGTGGTGGGCACTTGTAGTCTCAGTTACCTGGGAGGCTGAGGCAAGAGACTCACTTGAGCCCAGAGTTTCAGGCTGCTATGAGCTGTGACACCACGGTACTCTACCAAGGGTGATATAGTGAGACTCTCTCAAAAAAAAAAAAAAGAAAGAAAGAAAATTCTTTTGGACAGCACTTAGGGAGCAGAACCCCTCCTAATTTCTGAGTTCCGGACCCCTAATTTCTAACCTCTCTCTTCCTAACATTTCTAATGTAATTAGGACCACATGTTCTGCAAGTATTTAGTAAATGTTGATAGTCTACACTCATCTATTCTAATTTACTCCTTTTTTTATTCGGTCTTCCTGATCTGTATTTTCTCTTTACTTAACAGACAGTGTGGAGCATTCATTATTAAGACACTTGGGCAGCTCTAGTCCAACTCAACAGATTTCTTGTCCAATGATCCTTGTGTGGCCGAGATCCAGCTTCAACGAACCGGCTAGAAGCTGCCCGTTGTGAAACTTAGGGTTAGTTAATACCTCACCATACTTATTTATTCCACTATAAGCTGTCTAAATTTGATGAAATTTGCTTTTTCAACTGTTCTACAAAATTATTTAGGTAGATATGACATGTTGGGATTTTTATGTGTTTTATCTAACTGTAGTAACCTTTTCTACATGTTTTATCCATTCTATAAATAATAACCACATTGGGAATAGTGAGGTGTCTTTCATTTTCTCTGCTGTGTTATTTTTTTTCTCCTCAGACTATTAGATGTTATGTCTCATATTCTTTGATATTTATTTATTTAGGACAAGATCATTTCCAATTCTAAAAGAATTTTTAATCCTTTCATACATTTTAGAAGATAGTATATTATTTAATTTTAATATTTCATTGTATTACTTTGCTATTTTGTCATTTAATATGCTTTTGTATAATTTTTTATTTTTTACTGCTATTCCTTATTTAATTTTGTTTCTGCCATGGTTTTCAGAATTTGAAAGTATTTATACTCCCTTTTTTATACCATTTTACAAATACTAGAAATACCACCAATATGATCAGTATGCGATTAATTTGACTTGTGTTACATTTTTCTCTAATGTTTGAGATAATACTGCAATCTTCCTATGACATAATTCATTTGTAACCAAATTTTATAAAATATGAATCCACCTAAGGGATTTTATAAAAGAAACGTTCACCTTTGACATGATCCCATGACACTGACAGATATTCCACTGTATTAGTGTCCTTTGAATGTTTTAATCTTTAAACCTTTTCTTATATGCTAGCAACATAAGCAATTATATGTATGATTAATTTTTTAAAAGAAAATTGCTCTCATAAAATGCAAAACTATTATACCAAAAGAAAACTTTAGATTCTGATTCTAAAACCAATTTTTATTATAAAATTTGGAAATGGTGGAGGGGACACTGGTTTAAAAGATACAGAACAAATCATAAAGGTTTTTAAGCTCTCAAATTTCTGTAGTACAAGAACTATTCCTCTTTACACTCATTTGCAGTTCTTTCACTGACTTCCTAATTTTCAAACAGGAGGAGAAGCCATAAAAATTGGCATTACCACAATAAACCTATCCTTTCCTTTTCCTATTCCAACTCTAAATGTATTCTATGCTGTGCAGCAGTAAAAGTAAAAAGATATAGATCCCAAAGTTTTTCCTGGCGATTCAAATAGGATGTTTTCTCTTGAAACCATAATGAATAAATTTGCCAAATGGTTTCATGAGAACAAGAGGACCCTAGGAGTTTATACTAGCATACAAGGATTTCATATATGTTAATTATTCTCAGTTTTAGAAATGTAAATAGACCAAGTCCCACAATGAAATTTCAAAATTTTTTTGTTCTGTAACTAAAAAATTATTAACCAACTGATGTTAGAAATCTTCTTTTAATAGCACTATCCTTGAGAACTGAAGAGTTAATGGTTTGGTTTTCAAAATGTTAAACAAGATGCTAAACAGATCCTGGACTGTTAATAAAAATTAACGATGTATTATTGGATAAGGAATTTTGATAATAATTGATACCCAAGTGTGTTTCTTCCACAGCTATGGAGATTACATGCATACACATATATAAATAATAACATTCACACATGCACACATTACTTATATACACACACACATAATTATTCATGCATACATACTTTCTTGGAATTCATTTTTGAGAATCTAATAGAAACTTTGGAATATACTGACAGTCTGAATATATGGAAGAAAGATACCATCTAACATTCTTCATGGCCTACTCCAAGAGCTCAAACATGTTACTTTTAAAAACAGATACAGATTGAGAGGATGGAAATTTTCCTTATTCATACTAACTGAACCCCATTTTTTTTTCTGTTTTGTAGTTATAGTTCCAATAGATAACTTTCAAAAGTAAGGTTTTTCTTACTTAGGACCATTTTGAAAGGCCAGTCTAATGAAATTATCTGAAATTCACTTTGTTAGAGTAAAATGGTTAATACAGGTATTGTACCTAATCATAAGGTAGTAACTTTGCGACCTGTTTTCCAAAATCCCTAATATGATCAGAGATAAAAAGATGGTAACAAGTCAAAAGATAGAGGATCTTGGAAAATTAAAACTTCCACTGTTAGATTTCAGGATTGCTTGGAAAGAGGTATGATTTAGGTTATAAAAGATTGCCTTATACATTTCTACCAACAAGAGCCGTATAATATTTTCAAACAAACATATATGATAATTTCCATTTGTAGGAATGGATTTATGCTATACTTAAGTAGAAAATAGTGAATGGTAGTCACACACACAAATTCATTGTATCCTTCCCAAAAATTGTGCTTGAGTAGTATTAAAATATGGAATTAAAGGACCAGAAAGTACTTTAAGAGGGTATACACTTGAACTTCAATATCATGCTTCATCATGCTTTATTGTTACTACATAGTAAATTACTGGCCCCTAGACCTAGACACCTTTTTTTAGTGTCTTCTGGTAAGGACCATAAAATGTGCTAAACCAATTCCAGAAGAGCTGTAACATACATCTATTACTTTGACTAAAACTTAATCTGAAATATCTATAGAATTAAAAGGGGAAAAGGGCAAAATTTTACCCAAAAGATTATATAAATAATATTCATAATTGGTATTCTTTCTATTATATTCAGTGTTTACATCCCTATGCATAAATTCCTAAAAATACGGCAGCTGGTTTTGTCCTTTCTGTGCTGAATACCACTGTCTGATTAGCAGCTAGAGTGGCTGCCGTTTGTTGAACCTGCTATGTTTCTGTCTTTTGTTTTTATGTATTGCATAAATTTGCTAATACTTTTTGTATTCTTCTAGTTCCTCTCAAAAATCAAGTACTATTTAAGAGACTTACTTTATTTCATATTGTCCTTTTTTTATTTCTTCTTTCCTTGTGACATAATCCTTCAGTTTTAGTTTTCTGTATACTAGTTTCATGATTATCTTGATGGTAGGATCCACAAATATAAAATAACAGGCAAAAATTTCAAACTAGTGAACCAATAGATTAAGGATTTCTAGTTTTTTCATTCTTTATAGGTATGCTGCTTAAAATAGTATAAATTAATGTATGCCAAGCCTGATTATAGTTAAGTATAAACACACAGTAACAGGCCACATCAGGCATTTTATTTAAGGTAGGGAAAGATACTGTATTGACATCTGACTTATTTTTAAAACACGTAACCCATAAATTTCCCATCTATTCATTCGTCAGTTTTCCTGATTTGGTAATGTACTTTGTAGTTAATAGAAGCCAGGAGTTCATTATTTAGTAATATTCTGGTGATAAGTTTCTCAATGAAGTTGGTATGTTAACCTCACTTTTGCATTTCTGTCAAGAAATGTACCCACACAGTATTATCATTTCGTATTTCTTTGAAGGTCGTATACATCTGTTTGGTATATTTCTTCCCTTTGGAAAACAGTATGAGAAGCAGCCTCTCTATACGAAAGCCCTTCCTTTCCTTCTTTGCTGTCTTCTCACTTCAGGAAATGAACAAAAATTGGTTGTTTCTTACCAGAAAAAATCTGGGGGATCCTCGATCCTCTCACTTCTGTGGAGAATATACCTTTAAGATTCTGGTTTGTCCTTGAGCCTGAAGGAAGAATGTCTAATAAGAAAGTCCTTTGACCAGATTTTTACTTGTTTCTTCTCCGTTTTTTTTCCTTCATGAGGTAATAAAGATAAAACACATCTGTAAGAGTTTTTCTTTCTTGGGAAAAGTTTTAGGAGCTGGTAGTTTATTGTATTGTTACTTTATTTTCTAATGAAAGTCAGGTTTCTTTCCTGAGGTACAGTCTTTAACTGCCCCAAACTTCTCAGCACTTATTTTCTCCCATTACTTACCACTGACAAATTTTGTGGCATTCTCTCTAGGTCCCTGTCTCTGATTGATTTTAGTACATAACAGTTTTCACCTTGGAAAATTCCAAACTGGAAAGCAAACTGTATTCTTCCTGTCCCATGAACTCCCTAAGCTTACAAGTTGTCCTCTTTTAATCAGGGAAGAATTTTCTGTCTACCCACATGGATATCCCTTTTCCAACTTTACCATATCCTTGTTTAGATTTAAAAAAAAAAAAAAAAAAAAAAAAAACCTGAGTGTGCTGACAATGAGAAAGACCTCCCTTCATTCTGGCTTTTCCCTCTTCTGGAAACTAGCATTCTAAAGGACCTGTTTTCTGTTTTGAACATAATTTTCCAAATTTCTATAGATCGTGAGTCTTATCTTAACCTATCCAATTCAGCTAGTCTTCTTGACTGAAAATGATAGGGCTTAAGGATATTATTATGTAGGTATTATTTATGCACTGTCATCTCTGCTTTTATTTTCAAATAAAGCTCTAAGATAAAAGAAATACAATTAAACATACTTAATTTTGTAATTTTGTTTACTGATACTTTTCTACAGAACTGGAGATGTATTTGTCTGTATTGTGGTCTGTAAGCCACAATATTATTTATTTATTTTTATTATAAGCATTTATTTATGTTCTCCCCATTCCTCAAGAAATAAATGACTTTGTTACCTTAGTAATCATATTAGTAGCAATGGGGAATTTAAGAAATCTTTTTATATCACCTCCAGTAAACACAGGCTTATTAGCTCCAGGGTACTATGTGAAAACTACCATTTTCTGGGTATGCCATGATATGAAAAAAAGGCAGGAAAACTGAGGAAAGGATGATGTGAGGGTTTTTTTAGTACAAGATTTTTTTTTCATTAAAAATTTATTTTAAAGATTCAAACTTTGATTTGTAATATAAACCTAACACTATACACTCAACTCATTCATTTGTTTCTTGAAAATTACTTTCAGACTGTCATCTTTGTTTAAAGTTTGCATTCCCCTTACAGAGAATTCTACTTCCCTTGTTTTCTTCTAAATGATGAATTCTTTGGAGAAATATCCAAAATTCATCCCAAAAGTCATTTCTTTATATATAAATCATCCAGTTGATCTTTCTTTATCAAACATCCCTCAAGGCAAACAACTTCACACATTAGGGTAAAGGTAACCAACGATATAGATTTTACTAACATGATTTATTCTCAGGTCATGCAGTTTTTTCTCTATTGTTTTTCTGTTTTTATTTTCTCTTTCCTTTTTTTTTTCTTTGAAACAGAGTCTCATGCTGTCACCCTGGGTAGAGTGCCATGGCATCATCATAGCTCACAGCAACCTCAAACTCTTGGGCTTAAGTGATTCTCTTGCACAACAGACACCCGCCACAACAGCCAACTAGATTCTTCTATTTTTAGTAGAGAGGAGGTCTTGCTCTTGATCAGGCTGGTCTCGAACTCCTAAGTTCATGCAATCCACCCACTGCAGTCTCCCCGAGTGCTAGAATTATATTATAGCCTTGAGCCACTGCACCTGGCCCTTTTCTCTATTGTTAATAGTTTGTGCCATTATAGTAAGACAGAACTTGTAATTACAATCTGTCTGAATAGGGCTATGTGTTAATAACATAACTTCATCTTTTCTCAGAAATAACCAGATTCTTAGAGACTTACCAAGTCCCAATGTAATTCTGAGCTTCTCTGAAAGATCATTTTATGTACTCAAAATTTGGAGTCCTTGTTCTCCAGCAAATGTTTTCTCTTGAATCTCACTCCTACTGAGCAAGCAGATTTCATTTGATTTTTATTACCTTTCTAGAAATCAAGCCTATTTACCCATAGACAAGGTACTCTGATGTTTTATCATTCTAAATTCTACTTTCACTTCTGCTCCTTGTAGTAGTCCTTAATTTTGCTGATCTCTGCTCCAACTTCTTATTATATGGGTAATCATCTGTTTATCATCCAAATACAGATACTTGAGAGGGAAAGGGGGCATCAAAAATAATTTTAAAGTTATATAATTTTTGAAATGTGTATTGAGTAACGAAGTTTGCCATATCTATAAAAACATTCTATTCAAAAACTATTTTTCAAAACTAAAATTCTAATAATACAATAAGCATAAGTCTAGACTGTCCCAGGGAAACTGGAATGTAACTAACCCTGTTAATATATTACAAAATAATTGTAAAAGTAAACTGTAGTCTAAAAAGAGATTAAGCCATAAAGGGTAGATCTAGGCTTCTCTATTACTTTAACCCTTAAAGCTTTATGGCTTCCAGTTTAGCCACTGCTAACAGCTATATAAACAGATTTAATTATGTTTAGATGTAAGTCTGTTTCTCTATATTATAAACATGAAATCACAGGATCATATAACTTCAGGATTCTTCATGAATCTTATACATGAAGAAACAAGAGTCAATAACTGTGGAACAGTCTTACGATATATTAGTCTTGAAATTTCAGTAACTTAACCTGTGTTAACTATTGTACAGAAAAGCTTTGGTTAAATCATTAACAATTGTTTTAAGTCCATGATGATATTCCTTGTAAAAATTGTATTAACTTTGTTGTTGATGATGTGCTATAAAATTATGTTTCAAATACCATTTCTGTCTACTATATTATTTCAAGGCAAGAGTAATACCTTGTATTTATATAGCAACTTAAAATTTATAAGCATGTCACATGTATTATCTCATTTTTATCCACTTGATATTTTTGTGAGATAAGCATTTTTAATAAAAGAAATGAGGTTTAGATAAGGTTAAGACAGTTCCCCAAAATGACATTAGTGTTAAGTGGTAGAACTCAGAACTTTAATTACTAAAAAATGGTCACCTATAAGCAGGTAAGTGATTTTGTGGAGGGCAAGAGAGGAAGAGAAAAGATCCTTAAAGAAAATATTTTCAGAAATAATTTTTGTCTTACTGAAGAATTATGGACCATCTTTCATTGAATCACTAAAATTAAATAGATCTCTGTTGTAATCTCTTAAGCATCTGGGAATCTGAATCAAAATATTTCAGTTCTGAACAAAAGAAACAAATTGTGATAAATATGAAACTGTTTAATCATGCTTTTATCAAGTAACCGAAGTATGAACCAGTTTCCTAGCCAAAATAGTGGAAAGAGAATTTCCCTAAAATTTAATTTGTTTAGATTAAAAAATTGTTTAAAAGATTGTTCATTGAAAATTTTCTTTTAAAGTATGGGCAAGTCAGTATTCTGGGAAATATAAGAAGGAAGAAAAGGGAAAAGAAAGGGCTTCCAACGTATCCCAGAAAAATTTCAGTACTTGAGATAACAAAGATACAGGTAGGCCGTGCCATCAACTATTTACAGTTTGGGAACACAACAGGCACATTTCTAGTGCTTTTGAAAACAAAGTCCACCAACAACAAAAAAATGTTTTTCTTCTTTCTTCCTTTTTATTATTCTTGCTAATAGCTGCAATATAGGCATTTATCAGTCTTTGTGAAGACTTTCCATGTAGTATTTGCTATCTGGGGGATAGCTAGTTTAGTTTACTTTTTTATATCCTAGCGACAGTTACAGACTCATGCCTCTTTTTATATTGATAAAATTTGATATGGTTGTAAGATAAATGGGTCATTATCATAATTGTCCACTGTAGTCTCCTTAGCTCAAAATTTATGTGTCTAAGGTTAGCTATAGTCTTATGTCACTGGAGTGAATTTTCTCATGCTACTGATTTTGACCAACTATCTTTAACTTATTATTATTTCAGTACTTCATAAATGTATTTCATTTCTGGTTATATAGTTAGTTTATAACTTCACAAAGTATCCTGAAGCAATATAAATGAACTGCTTAACTGCACAATTTAAAACATTTTTAACACTAGAAGCAAGTAAGTCTAATATGCCATAAAAAATTACCCATTGTTTTTATGACTTAGTTTAGTATTGGCAAATTGTTCCTTGTTGGTAGACATGCTCAGAGTCTTGTAGGTCAATGCAATGGCCTATGGGCCCAAATCATGAAAAATAAAACATAACCTTTCTAGAGAAGTTTTGCCTTTTATCTTAGAAACTTTAGTTCATTTCTCTTAACTATACATACTAGTTAAGTTTTTAGAAGAACAACTAGAATGCTTACTATTAAATTTCTGTTGTTAGATGTGGGCTGGGCAGTTGATTTGGCCTAAGTACTACTTCCAAAGTTTTATTTAGCTTTATGAGCAAAACATTATCTCCAGCAATCCTTATGTTCAACAGTGGATCAAATAAAAACCATTTGTTGGTTTGGCTAGGCGCAGTGACTCACGCCTGTAATCCTAGCACTCTGGAAAGCTGAGGCAGGAAGATCCCTTGAGCTCAGGAGTTCGAGACTAGCCTGAACAAGAGCCAGACCCTGTCTAGAACAATTAGCTTAGTGTTGTGGCAAATGCCTGTGGTCCCAGCTACTCAGGAGGATGAGACAGGAGGATTGCTTGAGCCCCAGGAGTTTGAGGTTGCTGTGAGCAATGACACCGTGCCACTCTAGCCTGAGACAACAGAGTGAGACTATCTCAAAAAAAATCATTTGTTGGAACACAAGAGTCTATTCATTGGATGTTTGACTTAACAGTAGGATAAAATGTTACTCTAACATCAAGTATATTAATAATTTTCTCTAGATAGTTGCTCTGTCACCTGTAGGATCGGACTCTAATTTCATATATCATAACTATGTAAATATTTTTTTAACAAAACATTATCAACTTCAGAGATAATACAAAGAAACATAACCTAGTAATTTAGAAATGCCATTGGATATGGCTTTTCTCAGATTCCTTGAAGTGAGACTCTTTTTATAGGATGCCTGCTTCCCTGTCCAGCAGTAAGTTATAAGGTAACCTGCTCTTTCTAGTGGAAAGGAATTTCCTAAAGCACACCTGTTCTTCACAGAATCCAGGCCCAGTTAATCTTATTTTCTAAATCTTTCCCTTAGGTTAATTATAAAATAGAGCCATTTAAAATGCATTAAGACCCTAATTTTCTTTAAATCTCTTAATAGGAACCAAGGTTACATTCTGTGAGAAGAAGCTTTTCTCAGCCTTCATCTGTAGGTTTGAAACCTCGATATTCTCGAAGTCCACACTTTCATCCTAGAAAAGATTTCAGAGCAGAGGATTCAATTCTTACTCCATCTTCCTCTACTGATTCTGTTAAGTAGAATCTTAGATAACTATTGTGTCCAACAATAGAAAACAACTAGCCCCATATGTGGTCTAGTAACAAGAGGGTTTGGATGTGCTTAAGTTTAAATGTTTTTGCTTTTTTAAGGGAATTAAAGAAATCTTAGTAGCCAGAAGAACATAGGAGGTACAGGATAAAATCATGGTTTCCTTTATTATTCACACCTTTAGGTAACATAGACTTACAATCTGTAATGAATAGAACAAACATCTATAAAACAACAAATACCTTTTATCAAGATATTCAACTTTATCACTTTGGGAAATTTGATCATCTTCTGGCTATCTTAACATGATAAGCTCATATACAACCACTTAAAAAATATCTTTAGTGGTTAAATTTTTTAATTTTATTCTAGATGTTTCATATTTGTAGACATAGCCATGACATATACAAAATATACAAAGTAACAGGCCATTTGCCGTAACATGGTGTAGTTGAGGGAAAAATGTTTTCTTGTTAGGGAGAAATGTAGAGCAAATTCTAGTTTCCACATTATTTTGGTTTCACTGTATTTAGGTTTGTGTATATTTTATCTCCTTTAAATGTTTTTGATATAATATTTCAACCTCTAGGTTTATCTTAGAAATTTTGACATACCAATATCTATAAAATATAATAATATATATTAGTATCAAGAAATCTGTCATATTATGACCATTTATTTTATGCCAATTATGGCCATAATATATATTTAATGATTAAATATATTTAATGATTAAATCTATATCTTATTTCTGGCCCTCTCTTGTCCTTCATACATGGAGTATAAGGGTTCTAATGGCATCCTGGAAAGTACAAGCATTCACTGCATTTAGCATATAAGATTTGATATATGTTTCTTTAATACAGTGACACTATTAATATTCCTTATCTTTCTAACATTAAAAGCCTAGAAGTGAATAAAATATTTTATCTTTTTAATACAAAGAACCTATGCTTACCTGATCATATAGAATTAATTTTTGATAATTAAAAATTGCTACACCAACTAGAACTTTGTAAAATTAATAAATGGCTGACTTTTCTTTAAATGCTTCCTGTTTAATATATATCCTTTCTTCTGTAAAAACATTATATTCCTTTCATAGGAGATTAATGATAAACTAAAAATAAGTTACATAAATAAGCAATATAGACTTTGATTACATAGCTGGCATTTACTCTGGCATTTAATGAAATTTGATTGCACAATACTAGAAAATACTAGGATTTCCCTATTTTAATTTCATGCTCACTCCAAGAACTAAAGCTGGTTTGCATATCTGTCAGGCAAGAATAAGAATTAGACATAAATGATTCTTACAATGTTAAGATAACCCAATAATATCTTTAAATAATTTTATCCTGTCTCATACAAGATAATGAACTGTCTACTGATGTATATATTTTGGGGGTATATCATCCTAATGTTTCTGAGCTAAAATATGTAATAGGTTGAAGAATAAAACATAATAGTATAGTTATATTAACTTCTTGCACATCCTAAGGCTACTCCAACTATTTATAATAATATTTTTCTACAATTATTTTGAAAGTAACATGCTTTGTGGTAAGGCCCATAATAATGTTGGTAGAGCCTTAGTCAAAATATCATGAAACAATTCCCTTATACTCAGCTTGTCTGTTGTATTTAGCACACATTTTAATCTCATGTCTATTATTCAGGCATACTTGGTATATATCAAAGCATTTTTGTTTTAAAATGTTTGTAAATTTTAAAGAGTTTGAGAGAAATTGTATTTTGCTTCAACAAAGATCGACATTGAAGTGCTTTTGTTAGCTTATATATTTTAGGCAATTGTGCTTTTTACCAAATTGTATTAATGCACTTCCACATTACTTTCATTCAGTTCTATAAAGATTATACATTACCATCTCTCTCTAGACTATAGTACAGAGGTGGTATGAAAATTTAGTACAGAGGTGGTATGAAAATTTTTCCCCAAAAAACTATTTTGCTTAAATTGTGATATTTTGCTCTTATTTTATAATGTAACATATCCATGATAGCAAAAATAGCTTCAATAACTATAAAAGATCAATGTATGCTTTAGCTTTCAGTTATCAAGGTCTTTTTTATAAGTCATGATATATAAATGAACAAAGACATAGATACTAAACTCTCATGTTCAGCCTCATAATTGTGAACAAACAATGATAGTATATAAAAGAAATGTTTAATATAAAAAGTATTGTCTAAAAAAGTGTATCTTTTTCCCCCCTTGAGTGTTTTGGAGAAAAAAATCTAAAGGATAATAATTTTAAAGTATTCATTAACAATTTCTTATGATTTCAATACATGTTTCTTGCTAATCATATTCAAAACCTTTACTTTAAACATGTCTGTAACTTTGGTACCAAAGCAAGCTACGCAATATCTACCTATATACCACATTTTTAGCAACACATAAAAGAAATTTCCTAAAATCCTTATTAGTATGAACTATTACATAACATATTTTTTAAAAATACTAACACATGTAAATTTTTCCTGTCCTAAGTGCCCAAATATAGGCTAGTAAACTTTAGCAATATTTGAGGTTACTTCCAACTGTTTGTGAGAATAGCTTTCAATTAAAATAACACATTTATTACCCTAACGTCTGTGCCAAAGGAAAAATGAAAATAAGCTCAGCAACAATCCTGTTTTCCAAATAGGTTTTTATGCCTATGCCCTAGCCAT
>NW_003852665.1:6539-18971 GCF_000181295.1 Otolemur garnettii | reverse complement strand
CTGTCTTTAGAGAATTAGTTTAAAATCTTCAGTTCAGGCTGTTTCACATATTGAGTATTTAAACATCTACCTCAACAGAGTTACCAAATGACAGGTTTTGATAACTTGGTTTAACTTGGCTAGTCTCTTTCTTACTACTCTCAATGTTATGCAATAAGATTTCACTATTTTTTATGGGGATTTTTGGTCTGAGATCACATTGATTTCCTAATTTTTACACTTAGCTACACAGTTATACATTTATATTGGTTTTTAATGCCCCAAAGCTGACAGCTCCACTTTTAGTCTCTGTGGATTATGGAAAAACAAAGAAGTGCTATAGTCTCTTTAGGCAAGAAAACTAATTTTATGACATCAGTTAACATCCAAAAACGTTTTATGTAAAATTTGTTATGAATTAACTATCTTCAAGAGGCTGATTTTTAAGTAAACAATATTTTAATAAGAAAAAACAACCTACCTTGAGGATTAACAACTAAATGTTATTTTTTTATACTAGATCAAATAATGTCATAATGAATGTTAAAAATATTTCTTTTACATCCAAGCAAAAAAATACTCATTTCAGCTCGAAACATAGCATGAAAACCCAACCATTCGCTTTCATGCAATGAACTATACATATTTTAATAATTTAAGTTAGTAGTACTTTTAATTTTCTTCCATATCCTAAAATAAGCTTCTTGTACATTGTAACTTGATTTGTTTATTTACATTCCAGTAAGGAGTTATAAAATCAAACAGAACCCATACTAATAAGTTTTGCTTTTTATATGAAATGTAAGGAATTTCCAAAAAGTAAGTTTTATAGAAATTTAAATATTAAAAGGTAATGCATTAACTTCAGTTTGCCAGGATTAGAGACTCTCTATGAACGCCTTTATACATTTCGTTAGTGACTTATATAAAAGGTAATCTAAAATATGCTATATAGGACATTTTTCATGATCTACCACTGTGATTCTGTCAACAAATCAT
This sequence comes from Otolemur garnettii, assembly GCF_000181295.1. NCBI lineage: Eukaryota > Metazoa > Chordata > Mammalia > Primates > Galagidae > Otolemur > Otolemur garnettii. Next base: position 17,993 of record NW_003852665.1, on the reverse strand, counting down.
AATAATCTGCTGTGCAAAAAAAAGTGACCACAGTACTGTATTGCTTACAAATAAACAAATCCTGAGAAATTATTTAAAACACAGAATAAGATGATTTTTGTATCTTTTGATATACACTATTTCTTAAAATGGATTTTACCTAACATAAAAATAGCTAAGAAACATAAAAATGCTTCCATTTTCATGGTGTAGCCCATGTCCAATGGCTACATTTTAGGAAAATAAAGCACTGAATATTCTTCATACCATTCATAATGAAGTCTATTAGTTTTGGGGGGTTCTTAAGAGCATGTCTTGCCTGTGATATGAGGTATAATTTACCAAGAATTGTCCAATATGTGGCATTTAAAAATGCTAACCGGGTGGTATGTGTGATAACTACAGTCAAAGGTATTTAATCTGGCTCCTGCAGGCTGGTTAGGAAAGATGTCATACAAATGCAGTAAACATTTGTTCAGTAAATTCATAGAACTTAAATTGTTAGTAAATGGATGAGTATTAATAAGTTCATTTGTATTAAAGCTGTATGTATGAAAAAGTTTCAGTGTTTGTGGCCTCAAATAAAATCTGGTTTTGTTACTATATTAGTTAATTCAAATAAAACTTTTGGATATTGATATGTTTTCATATTTAGAGATAAATGTGTATTTAAACTACTAATTAGTAAAATGTCATTTTAAAATACTTAAATTCATGAATTTGTGACAGGATACTTTCACTTCAGAGAACAGTTAGATTCTAGAATTTGGAACACTATTCTGAAAATAACAAACAAAATAACCTAAAAGAAAAAAGGGACTATACAGTTATTAAAAATTTGTCAATTTGCACCAGGACACATAAGCAGGTTTAGGATATAAACAATTGAAAGGAAAGGTGAAGTACATTACATGCCTTGGTAAAGGTAAGTACATTTTTCTAAATTTCTATTTTTGCACTCATCCATCTCATAATCTAACTATCAAGAAACCATCCTCCATAGTAAAGTGGTAAAAAGAAACCAACTTCTCATCTTGGTTGAAATACTAACTGATGTTCAATTAAAGGTTTTATTTGGACTTTTCATCTTCAGATCTTTGGATATAATTATACTACTTCCTTTTCCCCACAGTACTTAAAACAGCGCCCTCAGCATACATCGACTGATTGTGGTGTTGGTAGTAAAGATGGTGCTGAGGCTCTGGCATCAAAACAAGTTTAGTCTAGACTATGTTTCACAAGCTATATAAACCACAGAAAAGTTGCTCAGTCTCTCTGTGCCGCAGGTTCTCGTCGATTAAATACAACAGAATACAACACGTCATGGGTTTAATGGGGAAAGAGAGAACAGAAATAAGGACCAGAGAACTGTTGGTTCTCTCCCTTTAATTTCACTTATTACTGAACTAAAAATTAGAAAATCTGGCAAAATTATGACCATGGGATTAATTAACCCATTGAGAGAACTTACTGAGCAGTTGACAACTGTATTCAAAAAGCAAGTTATTATTTTACAGAGGCATACATGGAAAAAGAAAAGTTTTAGAGTTACAAAACCTTGCCTACTATAAATTGTTTTTCTGCACTTAGCAGTAAGTGTAGTACTAGTAGTAGTAAACATGAAAGACTGAAATGCTGATGTCTAAATATGAGTTTTGTATTTTTACTTTCTCAATGCATGGTTTCTCCCAATTCATGAATGGGAGTTTCACTTTCTATTTTACAGACTTAACCATTGCTTATTTTCAGTTTTTGCTTCTTACATTTGATGCTATATTTTTAGATCATACTAGTTCATAACAGTTACAACTTTTCATTGCATTATTCCATTCATATTAAGTCCAACTTTATTTTTAGTAATGGTTTCCCCATCAATATAGATTGTCTCATATTAATATTGCTGTACCAGTTTTCTTTTGGCTAATATACACCTACTATTTCCTTCTTATGTCTTCTGCCACATTTGAAGTATGTCTCTCTTGACTACATATATAGCTAGTTTTGGGGGGGGGGGAGTGTTTGTTTTTGTTTTTTTGAGACAGAGTCTCATTGTTGTCCCAGGCTAGAGTGCCATGGCATCAGCCTAGCTCACAGCAACCTCCAACTCCTGGGCTCAGGTAATCCTCCTGCCTCAGCCTCCTGAGTAGCTGGGACTAGAGGTGCCAACCATAACATCTAAATAATTTTCCTGTTTTTAGTAGAGATGGGGTCTTGCTCAGGTTGGTCTCAAAACTCCTGAGCTCAAGGGATCCTCTCCTCACCTCAGTCTTCCAGAGTGCTAAGATTCTAGGCATGAACCACCAAGCCTGGGCCTTAGAGCTAACTTTTTAACTTAATCTTGAACATTGTTGCCTGTTGGCAGAAGGTTCATTGCAAAGTTTTTTGATACATTTGTGTTTATTTCTGACATCTTATTTTAGGTGTTCTATTTATGTATTTTACCTTTTTCCTTGCCCTTTTTTTCTTTCTGTCTTTTGTTGAATTGTATTGCTTAACTTTCTTTTCATCTGGCTTGAAAGAAATACGTTTTATATGCCATTTTCATGACCTAAAATGATATAACATGTTTATTAACTTTGTATTTTTAAGATTTATAGCTTTTTAACCAATGAAAGCTTCTAGTATGGTTCAAAGAAAGCCAAACTACAAAGCTGTTTTATTTAATCTGCTCCAAAGTAAAAGTTATGATGATTTTTTAAGTATTTTAATTAGGAAAAAGAATGTGTAAGTCATATTTTTGTTGGATGTACTGAACTAAGAGAATGCAGTGATTCCAATCTGTAACAATCATAATTTAGTTTTGGAAGGTTCACCTTCATGTTAAATCCCATAAACCAGTGATTCGCAATGAATGAGAGGTACATGAACAAAGGCATGGCTCTAAGAGTGATAGCCCAGGGAAATCAGTACATTTTCCCCATTCCATACACTAAGAAAGGTAGCATTCTCCATTTCCAGTTATTCCCAGAACCGTACCTTCGGCTTACCCAGTGAGTCTTTCAGGTCCCCTACAGATGTTTCATCCAGAAATCCTTAATGATTCAAGGGCAGGGCTCATCTCTCCTTGGAGTTGTAATTTTCTTCTTGCAAATGGCATGTTTGGTTTCCTGAAACATCCTGACATCTCACGCCATCCTGTTCTTAAGAGAGGAGCTGTGGACTTTAAAATATATGGTGAATCAACTGTGACATAAGCTAAATGAGGGTGAAATTCAGTTCATCGCCAAGGATAAAACTTCTATACTATAGCCCTTGCTTACTTTGGTGAAGACCCAAGTATGGCTGAACTTCTCATTAGCAAGAGGTACAGTAGAGAGGATATTATTTCTAGTAGTCAGGGCCACAGTAAGATCATTGGGTGTGTAGTCCCTCCCAGTCCCCTTCCTCATAATGAAAATCCAGACACTGACTAATGTGATGCAGTCCCAAGCAGAGTATTTAAAATGGTCAGCTAGATCAGGTACAGTGGCTCATACCTGTAATCCTAGCACTCTGGGAGGCTGAGGCAGGTGGATAACTGGAGCTCAGGAGTTCAATACCAGCCTGAGCAAGAGCTAGACCCTATTTCTAAAAATAGCCAGGCATTATGGCAGGCACCTATAGTCCCAGCTACTCAGGAGGCAGGGGCAAGAGAATCACTTGAGTCCAAGAGTGAGGTTGCTGTGAGCTAGGATGCCACAGCATTCAACCAAGAGTCACACAGTGAGACTCTCAAAAATAAATACATACATACAATGGTCAGCTATTCCCTGTAAGGTGCATACCTTAACTCAGAGAATCTACTGTAAATAACCAAGACTACCTACTAAGGAGAAGAAGCCTCTAAATTGGTTAGTCCCTTCCTCTCTGCTCAAAGTAGATATTGGTGATATAGGAAGGCAGCTTAGACTGGGATTCTCTTGTCCTCTCTCCTGTCCAAAAAGAATAAGGCTCTTGGCTTGGCGCCTGTGGCTCAAGTGGCTAAGGTGCCAGCCACATACACCTAAAGTGGCAAGTTCGAATCCAGCCCAGGCCTGCCAAACAACAATGATGGCTGCAACCAAAAAAAAAAAAAATAGCCAGGCATTGTGGCAGGCACCTGTGGTCCAGCTACTTGGGAGGCGGAGGCAGGAGACTCGCTTGAGCCCAGGAGATGGAGGTTGCTGTGAGTTGTGATGCCACGGCACTCTACCCAAGGGGACAGCTTGAAGCTCTGTCTCAAAAAAAAAGAATAAGGCTCTTCTAGAAGGGTTAAAATCCTTAGGTTTAATCCCCTAATTAACCTTAATTAACTTAGTTCTCACTACTCTGGTCCTTCTAGAAATATTAACCTTCAAATTTGATGTGTTCCTCTTTTTGAAGAGAACAGATAAGACTCCTATCTAGATCTCGTACAAGAGGAAGGGACTGGGCCAGTTAGGTTGAGCTGAAATGATATCTTATTTTGTAAAGGATTCAAGGGCTTTCTTTTAGAATTTGTGCTCTTGGTTACCCTTGTACCCTAGCTCCCCCTAAGTTTTATGAATTAGTGAACCTTTGACACAGAAATAGACACATGGCTGTCAGTATGTCCATACCCCTTTAGGACCACTGGTATTTATTCTCTGGAAACGACAAGGACCCACTAAGGTTTACAGCACCATAGACCTCACCAATAAGAAGAGTTCTATTATCTGGTATAATGGTGGACAGTGGGGTATTGCCTCCAAAAGGCAATAAAACAGCATTAAGGACCAAGTCTTAGGTTGGTTCTAAGCCTAGACCCAACCTGAGCCTAGCCTTCCCCATAACCCAAAGTTAGACTAATGTTGGCTAACAATGCCACTATATACTATACTTATTTGGAAGAGATGGGGAAGTCAGAGATCCAGGAAATCACTCCTACCATACACCCAACAAGGCAGAACTTGTTGAATGCTTCATACTGTCACCTGCTACCACTTCATGATTTTAAGTCACCCTTGTGGAGGTTCACAACCTGACAAACTACTGGCTTTACTCAGTTTTGTAATTTCCCAGATCTAATGAGCTATGTCCCAATCACAAGTACAACCTTTAAATAATAATAATAATAATACCTGTGCCCTAGGGCCCATATTCCAGACTACACCTTTTCTTAAATACATTGGCAGTAATTTCATGTTTAATTTATTAGGTTCTTCACAGTCCAGAGTCCATTTTCCCTTAAGAAAAATGAGGTCTACCTGCAGAATAACTGTTTTCAGTGAAATCAGAGACTATTTTTTTTCTTGCTCCTGCCTATAATCACAGGTCTTCTAATTTATGAGTTCATTTATGGAATAGCCCTATGATATACAGTAGTGCCACTTAAAATATACATTGCCCATTACTTCTTACATGACTTCACAGGACTGTAGTCTACTGAGTTGACATCTTATTACCTTTCTAATGTGACATCCTACTTACACTTGATCTAGGTAGTACTATCACCTCCTGCAATACTGCTTCCAGGAATACACCAAAATGAATATTTAAGAATTTCAAGGGTAGGAGTAGAAGAAATTTACTTTCTAGTCAAGGGGTCCACAAAATACCAAATACAGTGTTATGAGGATTCTAGAAGTTTGTCATCTTCTTGCAGAAGTGGTTAGGATGCCCCCTCTTGGAAATGCAAAGCCCTCCACTTTTAAATTTTATCTACACTGCCCTTGACATTCTTAAAACTGCTGGATCTTTGACTCAAACACATCAATTGAGTACCCAAAAGCTATTTGCTTTACCTAGTATGCCTCCAACAGAGAATTGCAGTGGTTCACCTTCCATGTAATCACAGAAGTCAAATGCAACTTCCCACGTTCCTCCATTCAAAATATCCTGCCTTCTGTAATTATGCCATCTCTGGTTCACCACAACTATCCAGGTACCACAGATATCCCAAGTACCCAATTAAGTGCCTACTGATAACAAGTTTCACAAAAAGAACTCCATGAACATCTTCTAGCAAGCCAAGGTCCATTGTATTGACCACCACTAGGCCATAGGAAAAGATTATTCAAAGGGAAGATACTATAGGAACTTAATACTGCTGTACGAGTACTTCAGAAGCAGGTTTTCATCCTACTGGTTTACCAAGTATGTTTTCATTCTTCCATGTAAACACATGCCATCTTTCACTACTCTCTGCCCTACAACCCACAAGATACTATATCCTGTACCCCAGTATTCTGCCCTGGTAGTCCCAGCAGATAACCTAAATATATCATAATGGAAAGCCTAGAAATATGGAATAAAGACAGTCTGAAGGGACATTTGTGCCAACAGTCCTTCCACCTTTAGAATGCCTTTAAGCATTCTTTTCCAAGGAGTGTTTCCAAGCAACCAGAAATCCCTCACTTCACTGATGAATAAAATGGAGCTGAAGGGTGGCACCTAGAATAAAACTGGAGAAACTACCAGGACAATAGTTTACTTCATAGTATACCCTCTCCACTTGCTGCTGATACATATAACAGATATTCCAAGGCAAGTTCGCATGTTAAACTTTGGGCTAGCTGCCAAATCACCCTATAAGATATAAAGCTGGCTTACTATATTGTAGTCATTGTATAAATTGGTAACATCTTCTCTATGATGTTCTCTTATGGAGCCTTGGAGCGATTCCTAAATCCAGTTTGAGATTCCCGGAGCATTGATCATTTCCTCCCTCCCTTCACCATCATCTTCAATAAATGCAACAGAACAGATCTGAACAAAGTACTTACAAACTTTTAAACTTTAATAACTTAAGGTAAAAGTTTAACTTCAGTTATAACTACTTAAAAATAAATAAACATTTATAATAACTATTACACAATTTCTATATTGTATGATGGATCTTGACGGACCAAAAGAAATGATGAGATAAATTAAATGAACAATATCAAGACTATAAGAAATATAAAAAAAAAAATTGTCCTTTTGAATTATGTAGTTTTAGTCATACCTGTAACCTATGTTATTAAAGTTTAAAATTTTTAACGTACCAAGTACCTTAAGAGAACATTATAGTTTATCATATAAACAACATATATATAAATAACCTGATACATTTGCTTATTTGATTACTAATAGAGTATCATTTTTCAGTAGTCTGAAATAAACTGAGGATTCTGAGTTTTTTACCTGCTCTCTGTTAAAACAGTAGTGGTTGAAATGGCTAGACCTAATTTTAAGAAAAGCAGTAAAAATTTAAAGATATGCAAAATTAGAAAGCAGAAAACTTATTCTCAATATTCTGAAACCACAACCTTAAATAATTAATGTCTCAGACTAGAGCCATCTGGTGGTTGAAGTTTAATGTTAGAAAACACAAATGTTAAAAGACTATTAACAAAGTAGGGAATCCTAGTCATAGGAATTTGAGGAATTGGGATGAACGTGGGCAAAAATCATCTGGTCTATGACACTGGTTTTTAAAGGTTTAATAAAAATCTTTTTTTAACAGGCGACCCAACATATACTAACATTAGGGCTACCCTGTAAAAGCTGAGGTAGGGGGCCTCCAACTCTCTTCCAATAAAAGAATTCACTTCACTAATTAGCCCTAGAAGTAGAAGCCAGTGGAAACAAAAGCCAATGGAAACAAAAAAAAACACCATGAGAGGTAGTTTGGACAAGTAACTGCTTTGGAAGGAGGCACAATGAGAGGAGATACTATTAGCAACATTGCCTCTTACTCATCTTTCCCCCAGAGACATCTTAGACATACAGTGCACAAAGGACAGTGGTTAATGGGCATAGATAAATGAAAAAAGGGGGAACAGGTACCCAAAGGTTACAAACCTTTTTTCACAGGAGCACAGCTTATGTTTAAAGCATTTGATGCAATGCTTTAAACACTAGTGTAAATTTCCTGAAAATGAAAAATAAGAAAATAACATATTTGGTTTTTAACCACAAGCCAATTAAGAACAGGGTTTCTAGGTCCTGTGGGCTTTCATGAGCCAAGCCCTGGACTGGTCCAATCTTGGAAACAAAAGTCCAGATTCAGGTCCCAACCTCCTCCCTTCAAAAGGGCATGGATGTCCATAGAATTTAGGCAAGAAACAGAGATCTCCAAGGCTCCTCTCTGTGACAGCGACCCCCAGCCTGGACAGCAGCTTGTCAGCTAGGCTTGGGGTGACAGGCTGCAGCAAAGTTCCAAAGACTCGCAAACATTCCAAGGCCACATGAAGCACAGTACCCAGCCAGGGAGCATCTACTGGGCTCTCCCAATTCAACTTCCATGGTGCATGCCTTTGGACAAAACCATTAGTTTGGCGGACACAGTTAGACACTGCCTCTAGAGCCTTATATATCTGAAAGTTATCATAGTGGTCTGCTACTTGCTTGGGCAAAGTGGCCACTGCGCTCACCAAAGCATAGTCCTCTGCCTGAGCACGAACTGATGGCCCCAGCAATCCTGGCTCACTGGGAAAGCAGGTAGTGCAGAAGGATGGATAAGTCCCAGAAGGATTTATTCTGTTGGCAGTGCATCGGTTCAAAAGACCTCCCAAGGCATCTGCCAGTTCTGAGTCCAACAACTTAACCACTTTTTCATCGTAGTAATCACAGTCCCAGTTGGGGACGCCCTGCCGTAGGAGAAAGTAGCGGAAACCATCCACAGTATAGCGATCAAGGCAAGTCCTAGGATCCACCACGTTGCCCAGGCTCTTGGACATCTTTTGGCCACACACCGTCCAGTGGGAGTGAACACAGATGCGGCGTGGCGGGCTCAGACCGGCCCCTAACAGGAAGGCAGGCCAATAGATGGCATGGAATTTGAGAATATCCTTACCTATGATATGAGAGGTGGCTGGCCACCAAGATTTGAACTCTGCATTTGGGTAGCCAATTACAGTGAGGTAGTTGACCAAGGCATCCAGCCATACATAGATGGTCTGCGAATCGTCCCCGGGCACCGGAATGCCCCAGTGCAAGTGGCTACTCCTGCGAGACACGGACAGGTCGGGAAGCTCATCCTCCAGCCACTGAAGGACTGTATTATAGAATGGTTCGGGGGTGATCGCCTGAGGGTTGTCCCGCAGCCACCACTGGAGCGGCTCCCTAAACCGGGAAAGCCTGAAAATGTAGTTTTCTTCCTTGGTCCAGGAGACTGGATGCCCACTTTCAAGAGATACAGGACCCGAATGCCCTGAAGGGCCGGGCTGCCAAGTGACCTTGGCCTCAGGCAGGAAGCACTCGTCCGAAGCGCAATACCAACCTTCATAGAGCCCCTTGTAGAGCAGACCGCGAGCCTTCAGCACTTCCCAGAAGTGCTGTACAGCTCCCCTGTGCCGGGCCTCGGTGGTGCGAATGAAGTCAGTGGAGGAGATATCCGCCTCCTGGAAAAGCTGCTGGAACTGAGCAGAGACTCGGTCGCACAGCTCAGTAGGGGCCAGCCCGGCCGAAGCTGCAGCCTGCTGAATCTTCAGGCCATGCTCGTCGGTACCAGTGGAGAATCGTGTGGCAGCGGCCCTGGGAACTAGTAGGCGACGGTGGCGGCACAGGGCGTCCGCCAGTAGCGCCGAGTACAGGTGCCCGATGTGCGGCGCCGCGTTCACATAGAAAATGGGTGTAGTGAAGTAGGCACGCGCGTCACAAACCTCGTCGCAGACACCGAGGGAGCTCGAAGAGTAGTGGCGTGAGCCACAGCCCTCCAGGAGAGAAGCCCTACTGGCCCCCGGGCGACCTAGCAGCCGGGCGACAGAAAGTCGCAGCATGGTGCTGGCAGGGCCCAAACGGTGGGGCGGCGTCCTAGCAGCACGTGTGATGGGCGCATGCGCACCAGGTCGTGCCGCAGCTTCCGGTCGGAAAGCCAATGAAATTAGTCCGAGCGCCGGTCCTCTGCCGCTCCCTCCGCGGTTGAGTCCTGCGGTCAGGCGGGTCTCTCCGACTGCTCCGCGCCAGGAAAGCCGCTCGAGGGGCGGGGTTTGGGAGAGGTTCTGAAAGGCGATAAACTGTACGTTTGTACGCACGTAACATCCTGTGTTTCCTGCTTTAGGTTTCAATCTTACAATTATGGATCCGCCTCCCTCCCTAAGCTGAGCTGCTTGTGGCACTTTGCCGGAGTACGGCTTCTACAGATGCCTAGTCAACGTCTGAAAAGTCATAGAAATTCTTTGTGTGTATGTGTGCGCGTCCGTAACCACAATTTTATTTCTATTCCAAATTATTGTGAGGATAAAAATGTTTAGATTACATTGTTCTCACTTCCAGGATGAAGTTCCAGTTGTAAAAGAGCCCCTCACCTAAGGGGCGTGTTATATACACCCTCACAATGTGTACGGATAGGTGAGATCCCACGACGTGCCCTCCCTTCTGCTAATTGTCCTCTCTCCTTCCCCCTCCCTCCTGCCCGGTAGGAGGCTATATTTGTGTTTATTGTTCATAAGGGGCTTGTAATTGTTCATACATTGGTTTCATATTAGCATTGAGTACATTGGATATTTATTTTTCCATTCTTGCTATACTTTACTTAGAAGAATGTGTTTCAGCTCTATTTCAGGTAAATGTAAAAGACGTAAAGTGTCCATCTTTTTAAAGGTTGAGTAGTATTCCATGGTATACATATACCACAGTTTGTTGATTTGTTCATGGAAGCATTTTGGTTGCTTCCAGGACTTGGCAATTATGAATTGAGCCACAATAAACATTCTGGTGCAAATGTCCTTGTGGTAAAATGATTTTCATTCTTCTAGATAGGTACCTAGTAAAGGAATTTCAGGATCAAATGGAAGGACTACTTTTAGTTCTTTAAGGATTCTCCATACTTCTTTCCAAAAAAGCTGTATTAGTTTGTGATCCCAAGCAGTGTCTAAGTGTTCCCTTCTCTCCACATCTATCCCAGCATCTGCAGTTTTGTGACTTTGTAATGTGGGCTAATCTTACTGGGGTTAGGTGATATATCAGAGATATATTTGCATTTCTCTGATGATTAAAGACAGTGAGCATTTTTTCATGTGTTTATAGGCCATTGTCTGTCATCCTTGGAGAAGTTTCTGTTCCAGTCTCTTGCCCACTTATAGAGGGGATGGTTTGCTCTTTTCTTATTTAATTTGAATTCTTTGTAGATTCTAGTTATCAGGCCTTTGTCAGATTGATAACATGCAAAAATCTTCTCCCATTCCAAAGACTTGTTTGTGGTATGCAAAAACCACAAACACCACCCTTAGCTTAACCCTTAACCTCCCTTAGCTATGCAAAAGCTTTTTAGCTTAATCAAATCCCAGTTACTTATTTTTGGTGTTGCTGCAATTTCCGAGGGGGAGAGGGGTCTTCCTCCTAAAGTTATTTCCCAGACCAATACTTCAAGCATTTTCCCTGCACTCTCTTCTAGAATTTTTATTGTTTCATATAAATTCTAGCTAGGACCCTAAAAAAAATTGGAAGGAAGAAGAGAACAAAGAAGAAAAATAATTACTTAACAGCATTTGAGGCAAGGATAAGAACAAAAAGCGGGATGGGATCTTTAAACAATTTTTGTTGAATCAACAAAAAGAGGTAGATTTGTGGCTC